>NC_053028.1:511499004-511799004 GCF_003073215.2 Triticum urartu | reverse complement strand
GCAAACGGTTGTTTTGGATGACCCGTGTGCAACCACGTACAAACAATTTGTTAAGATTTGTCAATCCTTGTAACACTACGATTTGTCAAAATATGAAGCTAAAAATCACTAGCAGTATCTAATTTTTGCAACTAAAATTTAGTAATTAAGCATAGATTTCATTCATAGATTAAGTAGACGTTCTTAATTTATACAAACAGTTCAACTCGATAGCTGATACGACCAAACTTTTCCCCAATTGTTGCCAACCACGTACTGAAATAGCTAGTTCAACTATATATACTAGCTAATTTTAAGTACGTTGTACAGTTCGACCACATCTATAGTCAGATGAACTGAACAAAATGGCCCCTAAATACTACTACTACAGAGGGGCTTTGTACTACTTCTGGCTGCCTCTCCTCTGCCGAGCGCACTCAGTAAGAGGTGGAGGAGGAGGAGCCTACCGACGAGCTAGGCAACTGCAATACGGTGCCTGCCGTTGTTGCAGCTTCAGCGACGCTCACCTCGAACGCCCTCTGCCGCTCCAGACGACCCCTCTCGAAGCGGTGGTTCTCCTCGTAGATCTCCTGATTCCTCGCCTCTGAGGCGGCGTGTGCCGCAGCCATGGCGGTGGTAAGGCTCTTTGCGTGCTCGATAAGGCGCTCCTCCTCCTCCCGCAGGAACTCGATGTAACGCGCAAGGTCGCTGACGCATGTGCAGGCATCCACCTCCACCTACCGCCTTCGGGTGGCGGTGGCGGAGCGGGTGATGACCCCGGCGGCCGACGGTGGGCTGGCAGCCACGGCGGCCGACGACGGAGTGGCGGCCACGACCACCACCTCCCACCTTTGGGCCATGATGGCGGAGCACATGATGGCCCAGGATTTCGACGGTGCTGTGTCGGCAACGGCGGCCGGCAACAGCTGCCGACGGGTGATGACCCCGGCGGCCGACGGTGGGCTGGCAGCCACGGCGGCCGACGACGGAGTGGTGGCCACGACCACCACCTCCCACCTTTGGGCCACGATGGCGGAGCGCATGATGGCCCAGGATTTCGACGGTGCTGTGTCGGCAACGGCGGCCGGCAACAGCTGCCAACGGGCACCGGCGGCGGAGTGTGTGGTGGGTGTTCCGCACACACCCAACAGGGATGCCACGCGCACTACACTACGCCAGGGACTGCTACGCCGCCACGGTGTAGCCTCCCAGCTGGAGCTATCCTCTGATGACGGCGGAGTGGCTGAGCGACAACGACGGACCGGTGCCATTGGCGATTGTGGGAGAAGCATACAAGATAAGCTACAGGGGGAGGGGAAAATGCGACACGGGACTCGCTGGCCGTGAGGGTTTATATTGCATGCCGGTAAGCATTGGGATTTTGGGGGATTTCACTGAATCAGGCGGGAAGCTTGCGCGGGAACCTGCGAGGTTGGGAACGGGCTCACCGACGATTCATTGGCGTCATCGTTTGGCCAAAAGAACACCCCCGCGCGCTACGCAAGCTTGCAATGTATGCCGTCTGCGGCAGTGGGGTGACAAGACGTGCGAGAGGAGGACGAAAGGCCACGTACACATACGGTTAATAAAAAATGTTTGTGATTTAATTACCTACTATACCACCGTCCTGATTTATAAGTATGATTTAACTAATAAAATACGAATGCATGTCGCCAAAGATTATATAGTTGGATTTGTATTTGAACATAGTTTCCAATTATATAATTTTTAAAACATGCATTAAATTTTTTTTGGTTAGATTTGAGGGCAAAGTATGGCACGGAATATAAAGGAGACTATAGACTAGACAGAGGTGATAGCACACGGCCGCTCTCTACGCAGCGACGCAACTGTCGGTCGGCTTGTAGGCGACCATTTCCAGCCTATTCAACTGCTCTATGCATGTGGTTGCTTGCCGTTCAGGCGGCCGCGGCGTGCTTTACTCGCGTCCCGCCTCATGCACTCTAGTCTCACGTCCCTTCGGGTGCTCTGTCCTCGTCCCTCCACGTGCGTTGCCAGTTTTTGGGGCCGGCGCACGATCACGCACGTTCGTGTGCAAGCGGTTGCGTCGGGCGTGGCGCGACGATGCAGTTACCCGCTACAAAAACTACCATGCGGAGGCGCCGAGAATCCATGCCGCCCATCCCCCTTTTATTCCTACAGCCATTTACCTTCATCTCACATGACACAATAAACACACCCACGAGGACACATACAGAGAGGAAATCCAGCGGTTCCAATGGTGCTCCCCGTGGCTCCAATGGCGCTCCCAACGGCCGACGATGACAACGGCGGGCAGTTCACCACGGATCACGTAGTGGACACCCACATGAGGGGGAAGGCCCTCTCGGTGGTGTACATGAACGACCCGGTCTCGGTGGAGAGCTCCATCCAAACTATGGAGCAGTTCCTTGCCGAGGACAAGTACTGAGTGGTTGGCTTCGACCTCGAGTACATCAGCGGTCGTGTCGGGCACGATCAGAAGGTTGTCGTTGCCCAGTTGTGCATGCGACATGACGTCCTCATCTACCACTACCACCTTGCCACAAGGCCTTCCGAGCGTTTCTCCAGGTTTCTCAATAGCTCTGACTACAGTTTTGCTACGGTGGACACCACCAACGATCTAAAAGCGCTCAAGGTTTTGGACTTGAAATGCCCGAATCTTGTCAACATCCAAAGCCACTACAAGGTCTGGGGCAGTGACAAAAACAAACTGAACTCCCTAGTTGACCTCGCCTTGGCCATCATCAACCCCTACTACATGAAGATGAAGAATGAGAGCAATAAGGACAGGAACACTTGGCATAGTGTGTGGCATAAGAGACTGGATGAACAACATGTCAAGTTCGCGGCCATGGACGCGTACACAAGCTACGAGATGTACAGGCGGATCGTTGACATGAGGAATTGTCTTCTTCCTAAACCAAACGAGGGATCGAGCCACATAGCAGTGGTGGGAGTGTCACAAGAAGTAGATGACTAGACGGTCATTTCTCCTACTTTAGAATGCACGCAATTGTTTATTGAGGTGTGTGTGAATGATCTGTATAGTCACTTATGTAATTGGGTGTTTATTTCAGTTACATATATATACATGTTATTCTACTGTAGATAGAGAAAATCACACGGCTTATTATCAGCAATCGTCTGTGTTATTATTGGTCTTCACACACATTTCTGATTACGAAACTGTTTGCGGCGTATCACACACACCTTGATCTGGCTGACCGTTTCTTTTGGGTTGCCTAATCACAAACAGTTCATTCGAGTGAACCATATGCTCTATATCGCACACGCCTTCATCACACTTCCCGTTTCTTTTGATCCTCCTCATCACAAATAGTTCATTGAGCTGAACCGTATGCCCTGCATCGCACACGCAACTAAAATCTGAACCGTGTTTGATAGCTCCGCCATCGCAAATGTTTTGCACTTTTTTACGGTTCTTTTACACCATTGTTTGTGATTATGGCATCGCACACAGTTTTGTCGAAGGGTCTCTGATCGTAGTGTCGCGTTTGGACCATCCTGCAGTAGCGAACCCACCTAGCATGGAAGATATTGATAGCCCTAGTTGCTACATGAGCGATTCGAGCATACAAAACATATTATCATTTGAAGGTTTAGAGTTTGGCACATGCAAATTTACTTGGAACGGTAGGTAAATACCGCATATAGATAGGTATGATGGACTCATATGGAACAACTTTAGGTTTATGGAAGTGGATGCACAAGCTGTATTCCCGCTTACTACAAGTGAAAGCTAGAAAAAGACTGGGAAGCGACCAACTAGAGAGTCATAAACATGCATTGAGATTAACCAACATTGAATGCAAGCACAAGTAGGATATAAATCACCATGAACATAAATATCATGGAGGCTATGTTAGTTTTATTTCAACTACATGCATGAACATGTGCCAAGTCAAGCCACTCGAATCATTCAAAGGAGGATACCATCCTATCATACTACATCACAACCATTTTAAAATCATGTTGGCGCACAAGGTAAACCATTATAAACTCCTAGCTAATTATGCATGGCATGAGTAAATATAATCTCTAATTGTCATTACAAACATGTTTCATTCATAATAGGTTGAATCAGGAATGGTGAACTAATCGTATTTACAAAAACAAGATAGGCCCGGTTCATACCAGCTTTTCCTCATCTCAATCACTTCATCATATATTTTCATTATTGCCTTTCACTTGCACAACCGAACGGTGTGGATAATAATAATAGTGCATGTGCATTGGACTAAGCTGGAATCTACAAACATTTATTCAAAGGAGAAGACAAGGAAATATGGGCTCTTTCTTAGATAAAAATAATGCATATGAGAGCCGCTCAACATTTTCATCATGATCTTCTCCTCTCAACCCCCAAAGAAAATAAAAGAATTTCAAAGAAACACACTGAAATGAATAAAACAAGAACGAGAAAAACTATTTACACGGGAAAGCTCCCAACAAGCAAAAGAAGAATGATAAATCATTTTGGGTTTTCATTTAATACTACAACCAAGCGAACATGGAAAGTAAACTAAACTACAACTAAATTTTTTTGGTTTTTCTTAAAGTTTTTTTCAAACACACAAGAAGAAAGCAAGAAAAAGAAAATAAACTAGCATGGATGATACAATGAAAAAGTATGAACACCGACAACTGGAATGAGTGTGTGAACATGAATGTAATGTCGGTGAGAAACACATACTCCCCCAAGCTTAGGATTTTGGCCTAAGTTGGTCTACGCCCATGGATCAAAGTAGCCCTCTCCGGTGTACTGAGGAGGATCCTGGGGGTTCCACTAGTTCGCGAGCTCCTGTGGCTCCCACTGATAAATAGACTGTTGATATGAATTAGGTGATGGTTCTAGCTCGGGAACTAGGGACCGCTTCCCTTCCCAGCATGCATGAATGTCTGCGGGCAACATGAAGTACCTTCCTGAATGAATATCGGACAAAGTAGGTGTAGGCAAGGTAATAATCTGAAAAGTATCCTCGCTAAATACCAGATTATAAATGAGTCTCTTTTCCTTACCATAGCGAATAAAATTATGTGCTACAATGCTTTCATATTCTAAGTATATATTGGGTAGCAGCTTCTCCTCCTTTTCATCGTGCCTAATGGGTATCTCGAAGCGTCTAGCATCCATAGCACATAAAATGAAAGTTCTATCATGAAGTAAAGCATGGCGCAAGATGGCAAGGTAAGGAGCACTAATGCCTCCACTATCCCCACGACCAATTAAACATCTCCCAGCAAATAATGATTAGTAGCACAGAACAAGAAAATGTAAACTAGACACTCTCGCTTTCGACGCCTCTCTCCCTTCCCCTACGGTAACTTCATCAATAAAATCTTCCACATCTCTAGGATGTGGTTCCTCGACGCTGCATTCAAAAGGTAATTTACAAACCTCCACAAAACTCATAAAGCGTCATCTCCTTATGCTCATCATATAAGTGAAACTCTACCGTGGGTGGTGATCTCCTAGCATGAAAGTGAAAATTTTGCACGGAAGTATTAGTGAGTAGGAGGTACTGATCACACTTATCATGGATAAAGTCAGTGATTCCTGCATTCCCAGCTAAATAATAGAAATCTTCATAAATTCCAGCCGCCTCCAAGAATGCATCACATGGCCTTTCACACGGTCGAACCTCCGTGGTGCGAGGAAGATTGCACTTAGGCTTCTCCTTCTCCTAATTTTCTTTTTCCTTCGAACCCCGGCTCGAAGAGCCTCTCAACAACCTCCTCATCATTTTCTTCCTCTGAAAATTTCTGAAATTTTTAGTGACTCAAAATAAAAATGAACCAAACTCAGCAATATTGATAGCAACTACTCGTACAAGTGTCTAGAGGCTAAATCATGCATCAATACTACTTTGAACCATATAAATTTGACATGCAAGCTCAAGAACAAGGTCACCATAGCAACAAAAATTTCCAATAAATAAAGCACTAGAAAAAACTAATTGAACCATTGGAGGAGTCACATACCGAAGAACAATCCCCCAAAGTAGTTTTGCAAATGGATCTTTGAGCAAGGAGATCAAAAATGGCAGCAAAATGAGCAAGAACACGGGTTTGAGCTACAGGATGATTTTTCTGGAGGAAGACGAAGTGGATGGGTGCTGGAATAAGTGGAGGGGACCCACGTGGGACTCACAAGACAGGGGGCGCGCCCAGGGGGTAGGGCGCGCCCTCCACCCTTGTGGACTGCTATTTCTTGAGCTTGCGCTGGTTTTTCCCTTGAAGAGGAAAGGGTGATGTAGAAAAGTAGAGATAAGTATTCCCCTCAGTTTGAGAACCAAGGTATCAATCTAGTAGAAGATAACACACAAGTCATCGAGTACCTGCATAAACAAACAAACAACTTGCACCCAATGCGATAAAGGGGTTGTCAATCCCTTCATGGTTACTTGAAAAAGTGAGATCTGATAGAGATAGATAAATGGTAAAGTAAATATTTTTGGTATTTTTGGTTTATAGATCGGAAAGTAAAAGCTTGCAAAAATAGTAAATTGGAAACTAATATTGTAGATCGGAAACTTGTATGATGGAAAATAGACCCGGGGGCCATAGGTTTCACTAGAGGCTTCTCTCAAGATAGCAAATAATATGGTGGGCGAACAAATTACTGCCGAGCAATTGATAGAAAAGCGCAAAGTTATGACGATATCTAAGGAAATGATCATGAATATAGGCATCACGTCCATGTCAAGTAGACCGAAACGATTCTACATCTACTACTATTACTCCACACATCGACCGCTATCCAACATGCATCTAGAGTATTAAGTTCATAAAGAACGGAGTAATGCATTAAGTAAGATGACATGATGTAGAGGAATTAACTCAAGAAATATGATGAAAAATCCATCTTTTTATCCTCGATGGCAACAATAAAATACGTGCCTTGCTGCCCCTACTATCACTGGGAAAGGACACCGCAAGATTGAACCCAAAACTAAGCACTTCTCCCATTGCAAGAAAAACCAATCTAGTTGGCCAAACCAAACCGATAGTTCGAAGAGAATTACAAAGATATCAAATCATGCATAAAAGAATTCAGAGGAGATTCAAATAATATTCATAGATAAGCTGGTCATAAATCCACTATTCATCGAATCTTGGCAAACACACTGCAAAAGAGTATTACATCGGATAGGTCTCCAAGAACATCGAGGAGAACATGGTATTGAGAATCAAAGAGAGAGAAGAAGCCATCTAGCTACTAGCTATGGACCCATAGGTCTGAAATAAACTACTCAAGCTTCATTGAAAGGGCGATAGAATTGATGTAGAAGCCCTCCGTGATCGAATCCCCCTCTGGTAGGACGCCGAAAAAGTCCCATAGATGGGATCGCACGGGTACAGAAGGTTGCGGCGGTGGAAAAGTGTTTTAGTGGATGCCCCAGTTGGTTTGGGGATATATGGGTATATATAGGTGAAAGAATTAGGTCAGGAGGTGCACGAGGGGCCCACAAGGGTGAGGGCGCGCCCTCCGGCCTTGGGGCTGCCTTGTGGCTCCTCCGACTTCATCTCCAAGTCTCATGGTTGTCTTCTGGTAAATCATCGTGAAAGTTTTATTCCATTTGGACTCTGTTTGGTATTCCTTTTCTGTGAAACTCAAAACTAAGGGAAAAACAGGAACTGGCACTGGGCTCTAGGCTAATAGGTTAGTCCCAAAAATAATATAAAATAGTATATTAATGCATATAAAACATCCAAAACAGATAATATAATAGCATGGAACAATTAAAAATTATAGATATGTTGGAGACGTATCAAGAATCACCAAGCTTAATTCCTGCTCGTTGACGGAGTAATTGACCACGGGTACCCTGAAGACGGCAAGACAATATTTCAAGACATCGGGGCTAGCAAAGCCCCTCAGTCCGACTGCCCGGCTGCTCCTGCCGGCTCCCCGTCCGACTGCTCTGCCCGGCCGGCTGCCGGCTGTCGACTGCGCCGACCAGCCGGCTGCCGGCTGCAGCCCGACCCGACACCGACGAGACGGCCATACCTCGGACGAGACAGCTGTACCATGATGCCATCATGTACAGTGTCACTTGTCCCTGGGCACTATTCATGAAGTGACCCAGGAGACAAGCATGACACCCACACAATACCCCCATGCCCACTTGTCCATGCCACTACATAGCTTAGGAAGTAAGCTAGCCCACACTATAAAAGGGGCACATATCCATCCATCCACTCTCTCACGCCACATTCATTTGGCCACAAGGCCACTCACGGCAAAAAGCTATGGCCATACATGGCCACTAGAGAACCATACGCATGCATATACGAGATCAGATGCCCTTGGCACTGATCTCAGATACAACTCCAGGAGCACTTTATACCAGATATACCAGATATACTCAGACATGCAGGAGTAGGGGTGTTATCTCTCCGGAGAGCCCCGAACCTGGGTAAACTAGCACGTGCTACTCGCATACCCGCTCCCGGTCCTATCAGCAGCAGTCTTACCCTCACACTAAGCCCTTGTGGCATCTGTCGACTCGCAAGCCCCTCGTGAGAATACCACGACACTCGTCCTTGAGTAGGTAAACGATAAAAACAGAATTTTTTATGTGGAATGCTACCTAATATATTTATCCATGTAATACTTCTTTATGGTGGCATGAATGTTCAGATCCATAAGATTCAAAACAAAAGTTTAATATTGACATAAAAACAATAATACTTCGAGCATACTAACAAGCCAATTATGTCTTCTCAAAATAACATGGCCAAAGAAAGCTTATCCCTACAAAATCATATAGTATGACTATGCTCCATCTTCATCACACAAAATATTCAAATCATGCACAACCCCGATGACAAGCCAAGCAATTGTTTCATACTTTTAATGTTCTCAAACTTTTTCAACTTTCACGCAACACATGAGCGTGAGCTGTGGACATAGCACTATAGGTGGAATAGGATGTGGCTGTGGAGAAGACAAAAGAAGGAGATAGTCTCACATCAACTAGGAATATCAATGGGCTATCAAGATGTCCATCAATAGATATCAATGTGAGTGAGTATGGATTGCCATGCAATGGATGCACTAGAGCTATAAGTTTATGAAAGCTCAAAAAGAAACTAAGTGGGTGTGCATCCAACTCGCTTGCTCACGAAGACCTAGGGCAATTTGAGGAAGCCCATCATTGTAATATACAAGCCAAGTTCTATAATGAAAAATTCCCACTAGTATATGAAAGTGATAACATAGGAGACTCTTTATCATGAAGATCATGCTTCTACTTTGAAGCACAAGTGTGGAAAAAGGATAGTGACATTGTCCCTTCTCTCTTTTCTCTCACTTTTTTTATTTGGGCCTTCTCTCATTTTTTGGCCTCCTTTTTTCGTCTAGAGTCTCATCCCGACTAGTGGGGGAATCATAGTCTCCATCATCCTTTCCTCACATGGGACAATGCTCTAATAATGAAGATCATCACACTTTTATTTACTTACAACTCAAAGAATTACAACTCGATACTTAGAACAAAATATGACTCTATATGAATGCCTCCGGCGGTGTACCGGGATGTGCAATGAATCAAGAGTGACATGTATGAATGAATTATGAAAGGTGGCTTTGCCACAAATACGATGTCAACTACATGAGCATGCAAAGCAATATGGCAATGATGAAGCGTGTCATAATAAACGGAACGGTGGAAAGTTGCATGGCAATATATCTCGGAATGGCTATGGAAATGCCATAATAGGTAGGTATGGTGGCTGTTTTGAGGAAGGTATATGGTGGTTTTATGGTATCGGCAAAAGTTGCGCGGCACAAGAGAGGCTAGCAAAGGTGGAAGGGTGAGAGTGCGTATAATCCATGGACTCAACATTAGTCCTAAAGAACTCACATACTTATTGCAAAAATCTATTAGTTAATGAAACAAAGTACTACGCACATGCTCCTAGGGGGGATAGATTGGTAGGAAAAGACCATCGCTCGTCCCCGACCGCCATTCATAAGGAAGACAGTCAATAAATAAATCATGCTCCAACTTCATCACATAACGGTTCACCATACGTGCATGCTATGGGACTCACAAACCTCGACACAAGTATTTCTCAAGTTCACAATTACTCACTAGCATGAATCTAATATCACCATAATTATATCTCAAAACAATCATAAGGAATCAAACTTCTCATAGTATTCAATGCACTTTATATGAAAGTTTTTTTTATATCCCTCTTGGATGCCTATCATATTAGGACTAAATTTGTAACCAAACCAAATTACCATGCTGTTTAAGGAATCTCAAAATAATATAAGTGAAGCATGAGAGTTCATCAATTTATGTACAATAAAACCACTATCGTGCACTAAAAAGATATAAGTGAAGCACTAGAGCAAAATTGACTAGCTCAAAAGATATAAGTGAAGCACATAGAGTGTTCTAATAAATCACGATTCATGCGTGTATCTCTCAAAAGATGTGTACAGCAAGGATGATTGTGGCAAACTAAAAAGCAAATACTCAAATCATACAAGATGCTCCAAACAAAACACATATCATGTGAATAAAAATATAGCCTTAAGTAAAGTTACTGATAGACGAAGACGAAAAAGGGGATGCCTTCCGGGGCATCCCCAAGCTTAGGCTCTTGGTTGTCCTTGAATATTACCTTGGGTGCCTTGGGCATCCCTAATCTTAGGCTCTTGCCACTCCTTATTCCATAGTCCATCAAATGCTTACCCAAAACTAGAGAACTTCACAACACAAAACTCAATAGAAAATTTCATAATCCCCGTTAGTATAAGAAAATAAATCACCACTTTTGGTAATGTTGTGAACTCATTATTTATATTGGTGTAATATCTACTGTATTCCAACTGTTCCATGGTTCATACCCCCCGGTACTACCCATAGATTCATCAAAGTAAGCAAACAACACATAGAAAACAGAATCTGTCAAAAACAAAACAGTCTATAGCAATCCGTAACTCCCGAATACTTCTGTAACTCCGAAAATTCTGAAAAAATAGGACGGCCTAAGAAATTTGTTTATTAATCTTTTGCAAAAAGAATCACTATTTTATCGCACTTCTGTAAAAAATGAAAATTAATCTCCTGGGCGCAAAAGTTTTTGTTTTTCAGCAAGATCAAATCAACTATCACCGTAAGCTATCCCAAAGGTCTTACTTGGCACAAACACTAATTAAAACACAAAACTACATCTAACGAGAGGATTGATGAATTATTTATTGCAAAACAGAACCTAAAAAGCAAAAGAAAAATAAAATTCGGTTGCCTCCCAACAAGCGCTATTGTTTAACGCCCTTAGCTAGGCATTGATAATTTTAATGATGCTCACATGAAAGATAGCAATTGAAACACAAATAGAGAACCATAAAACATGTGACAAACAAGTATAAGTCTAACATGCTTCCTATGCGAAGGGATTTTATAAGCAAACAAATTATCAAGATAAGCAAAAACTACCATATGCAAGGAAGAAGAAAGAAACAATTGCAATCTCAACATAACGAGAGGTAATTTTATAACATGAAAATTTCTACAACCATATTTTCCCCTCTCATAAAAATTACATGTGTGATCATAATCAAATTCAACAATATAACTATCACATAAAATTTTCACTTCATGATCCACATGCATGCAAAGTTGATACTCTTCCGAAATAGTGGGATTATCATAAAATAAAGTCATGACCTCTCTGAACCCACTTTTATCAAACACTTCATAAGATTGAACATTATCCAAATATGTGGGATCTAAGGTTGACACTTGTAACATCCCAAATTTTCAATTTGGAATGTTATACATAGTCATCCATGCATATCATATTGTATTTGCATTTCGTCTTGCGATCCTCGAAATCCTAAGCAACTCAAGGACCCTCGGAGAGAGAGTTGGGGATTTCCCAGTTTTCATATTTGATTTTTATCAAATATTGAAACGAGGATTTGGTTTTAATTATTTTTCTCTGAAAATATTTCATATTAAAATATATGAGAGGAGATAATATGACTTCTCCAAGATAATTGAAATATTGGAGGAAAAATATTAAAATCAAATATTTGTTTTATTTGGATTTTCTTGCAATTTTGTTCGCATTAGAAAAATTGCATGTTTTTTAAAATTGCATTTTAGGGCCAAGAAAATGTTCATCTCATTCTAAATATTTTATTTAGACGGTGAAAATTTGTTTTCGCATTTTTAGATTTTTATTTATTTTTCTAGGATTTTATTTCGGTCGGCGAAATTATTTAAAAAAAGTTTCGCGCCCGACTGGGCCTAAGGCCCGGCTGAGCCAGGCCGGCCACCGCCGCCGCCTTACCCGTCGCGCGCGCCGCCGCCGACCGACTCGGACGAGGAGTACAAGCCGGACTCTGCTGCCCCGCCTTGGACCCTCCTCCAAGCCGCCGCCGCCCCGCCTCTTTATATACGCCGCCCCGCCCCTCCCCCCTAACACCACCCCACCACCGCCGCCCACGCCGCCTGCAGCCGCCGCCGCCGCCTCGCCGCCCACACCTCGCCCGCCGGAGCCCCTCGCTGGAGGTAGCCGTCGGACTTCGCCGCCATTTTTTTTATAAAAACCGTCTGGTTTTTTTTAAAACCCTAGATTCGTTTTTTCGGTCTCGCCGGTTTTTCCCGGTTCTTCTAGTTAGCGGGCGTTCGTCCATACGTTCGTTTTAATGAACGGTTCTTCGCCCGTTAGATACAGCTAACGAACGCTCGTTCGTTAGTCTGTTCGTCAGTTTTCTTTTTATCGGATTTATTCCGCGATTTCTCTGATCGCGATTTCTGATCCGATCTTAGTTTCTGTTTATCTTTTCGCTCGTTAGTCGGAATCGGGTGATTCAAGCACCTAGATCTTCGTCTCGAGACCCTCTTTTCGTTTAACCAACTTAAATAAGTTTTTGCTACTGTAAAATTTGGCCTAGGTTCAGATTAGTAAACGAAGCTTTTCTCTTTCACCGTTTGAGTTTCGTTGCTCCGTTTGATTTGATTCTTTTTGGTGAACCGGAGTTCTTAAGTTGAACTTTCTGGTCAATCTCTTGTATTTGAGTTTTGCTTGCGCATCTTCGCTTGTTGCTTATGTAGTTATTGTTTTTTTGCGATAGAACATCCGGAGTGCGAAGCGTGCTACTACGAGTCCCTAGGTTTCGCAGACCGTCAGCAAGGCAAGTAACACTTTGATCATATCCCTTTTATCACCTAGTTTTTATGCATTAGTTCCAATCCTCAAACATTGCATGACTAGGATGTCATTAACATGTGGGTTGGGAAGTAGTTGATGAGGTAGAACCTATTACCCCTGTTACATTCGAACCCTGGGAGTTACTTCTACGCTGCTTATATTACTATGCTATGCTATGCTCGTAGACGTGGTTTGGGTTTGAGTGAAATCCATGACAGATGTGAGATTGTTAATTAATGGTTCAACTTAAGGTGGCAACTTAAATTAACATCTGGGTGGATTGAGGCACCTGGAGTACCCAGTGTTGCCTGTATTTTTGGAAATCCCGGAGTACCGGTGTGATCTTCCTATGGACCGCCACCCAGGCTCAAAGGGAACTGAGATGATTCATGCTAGAAACTTCCATGTGCAGCAACAAGCTATTATGGGCTCTAGCATAGTTGAGTAAGTTACGTGAAGCTCTTGAAGAGGCAGATCAGCAGGTAGTGGGATGTAGGTTTGGTATGGTCTGTCCGGAGTAGAGAGTTAATGTTTCTGAAAGACTGTGTCTCGGTCATCCATTTCTCAAACACCTTGTAGTGCGAGAATACTAACGGAGGCGATCGAGTCTTGTGGGGAAAAGTGCGCAAACCTCTGCAGAGTGTATAATCTAATCATGGTTAGCCGTGTCCCTGGTTATGGACAATTCTTGAGTATCTAGTATTTGGGTTATCACATGTATCTCATCATTCTTAATTAATATTGTTGGGATGTTAATCACTTTAATTGGGATTGAGTTGGAGGAACCTTCTCAATGATGTTTCAACTACCATGATAGTTAAATTAAAATCTATTCCTTTGTTGTAGGGAAAAATTGGCTTTTCGCAAAAACTATAACCATAGAGCTTTCCACCAGCCAAATATGCATCTAGTGATAGCATTATTCTGTTCTTGCTCTACTGTGTTATTTTGCCAGCATATTCCATGTGATGACCCGTTTTATGTTGCAGAGTTTTCAGACGAGGAGTAAGGTCGTTAGGTCGTTGCCGTGCAGCTCAGTTATGCTGTTGGAGTTGATGGACTCACTTTACCTTCCAAGCCTTCCGCTGTTATCGTATTAGATGGCCTTAAGCCATATTATTGTAATAAGTTCTCTTTTCAGACATTCGATGTAATAAGTGTGTGATCGCCACTTTGTTATAAATCCTTCGAATATTGTGTGTGTCAGCATTACCGATCCAGGGATGACACTGAAGCACAGTGACTTGACCATCTGAGGTCGGGTCGCTACAAGATGGTATCAGAGCACACGCTGAGTGTAGGACACGACCACTAAGATAAACCCTAGGTCACACGTTCTACTCTTTAGGATGGCGAAGATGAAGAACAAGTTTGCACAACCGGATGAAGACACGCCTTTTGGACACCACTTGAAGGAAGTCACTAGGTACTTGAACATTGGAATACCAAGCTTCACCGAAACGTACAATGCCACTTTACCTGAAGAGGAGCGCTGGATGGTACAAGTACAAGTTCCAGGAAGAATGTTCTCGCCAACTTCTAAACCCATAGAATTTTCTTTCGAAGCACCCACCTGGAGTCTAGGCAAGAGCATGGCATCCCACATTACCATGGGACGCATTGGAGAAGTCTACAACAGGGATCTTAAGGACACTATCTATCAAATATGTGGGCGCCGAGACGAGCAATGAGAAGTAATCAACACCAGGAAGGATAGATCCATTGCAGCTTTCATCCAGGAGCTAAACCAGCACATTCGACGTCCGGAGAACCAGATGTGCGCAGACATGATGGACTTGAAGAAGGCGAAGACTAGAATCATCGAGCTAGAGGAAGGACTCAAGTTTACACACGATGGATATGAGGAGGAAATCAAGACACTACTGGTGAAGAATGACGACCTAGTTAAGAAGATCGGAGTATTCATGGGAGGACCAGCACCAATAGAAGAAGAAGAAGAACCCAAGGAGATACGCCCCGAGGACTACATCATCATCGACGACACCGATTCCGATCCTAGTGATGATGACTTTGAAGACGAAGCTGGAGCAGACATCATGGAGTCTTCCACCGATCAAAATTTCTAGATGACCACCCAATATTAGTAGTTTTTCCCCATGTAATTAGTAGTAGATGAGCACTTTGCGATAGTCCTAGACCGTTTGTATGCCCTTGCTTGATTGATTGAGTGAAATGTTTGTGTTTGTCTCATGTGCATATGGGTAGTGTTTTCTCATTAGACCCCTTTTCTATTCTGATCTCTTCCATCTAAACCCATCAGATGCCTCCGAGACGTGACACCGGTTTTGCTTTCCCACCGGAGCTCACCCAGTTGATCCAGCAGCAGAATACTTTGATGCAATTGCTAGTTCAGAACCAGGGCAACAACAACCCGCCGCCAGTGGACAACCTAGCCCATTTTCTAAGGTTACAGCCGCCGGTGTTTTCCAGTAGCACCGAGCCTATAGTTGCCGATGATTGGCTACGCCGTATTGGAAGGGAGTTGACCACCGCAGGTTGCACGGATGCTGAGAGGGTGCGTTTTGCCGCACATCAATTGGATGGACATGCAGCCTCATGGTGGGAGAATTACACGGCCACTTTTCCTGTAGCCAATGTCACTTGGGACCAGTTTCAGCAAGCTTTCCGCATAGCCCATGTCTCAACTGGAGCTATGCAGATGAAGAAGTGGGAGTTCCGCAACTTACGCCATGGGAACCGTACTGTGGCTCAATACATGGATGAGTTTAGCAAGTTATCTCGCTATGCCCGTGATGATGTGGCCACAGACGCCGCGAAGCAAGAGAAGTTTATGGAAGGGCTGAATGATGAGATGAGCATGCAGTTGATGGTAGCAACCTTCAACAACTATCAGGAGTTGGTAGATAAGGCTCTTATGATTGAGGGGAATCAACAGCAGATTGAGAGCCGTAAGAGGAAGTACGGACAAGGGAAGTATAACTCAGGAGCTCAGCAGAAACCTCGCCTAACCCCGAACTCAGGAGGACTTGTTCATAACCACGGAGGTCACAACCACACTGGCGGAGGATCGCATAACCACAATGGTTCTAAGAATGGGAATGGGAATGGAACCAACAATAATCAGAACCGCCCCAATCCAGCCACACCCGCTAAAAGAGATCTAAGTCATGTTACTTGCTTCAAGTGTGGGAAGACTGGTCACTACGCCACGGAGTGCCCTGAAGGAAAGAATGGAAACGGAAATGGGAGTGCTGGGAAGAAGTCTAATCCATTCAACAAAGGACAAGTGAACCACGTTAACGTGGAGGAGGTTGAAGAGCAGCCGGACGCGGTAATAGGGAAGTTTTTGGTTAAGTCATTTACCGCTCTTGTTCTTTTCGATACTGGTGCATCGCATTCATACATATCAAGGGAATTTGTGGATAAGTTTAAACTACCAACCCAAACCCTTAGGACCCCTCTATTAGTAAGCTCACCCAGAGCAGAATACATGGCTAGCCGATGGTGCGACCAGGTACCCCTAACCATTGGCACACATGTTTTTCCGTCTGACCTAATTATCTTGGAGTCACAAGGATTGGATGTGATATTAGGTATGGACTGGATGTCAAAGTTTGGAGGGAGTATTGACTGTGATAGTAAGTCGATTTATCTTACCACCCCGGAGGGAAAAAGGATTAAGTATGTGTCTAGGCATGTTCCTAGGAGGAGCCAAGTGAATGCCCTTACGGGAGTTGTTCAGGAGGAAGTGCCTGTAGTGAAGGATTATCCAGATGTTTTTCCAGAGGAGTTACCAGGCATGCCACCGGATAGAGACATTGAGTTTTTGATAGAGCTATTGCCAGGAACAGGACCAATATCCAAGAGACCCTATCGGATGCCCGCAAATGATCTGGAGGAAATTAAGAAATAGATCAAGGAGTTATTGGAAAAAGGATACATTCGAAGAAGTTCATCACCTTGGGGAGCCCCTATGCTTTTGGTGGAGAAGAAGGACAAATCCCTAAGGATGGTTGTTGATTACCGAGCCTTGAACAAGGTGACGATTAAGAACAAGAACCCACTGCCGATGATTAACGATCTGTTTGATTAGTTGCAAGGAGCTAAGGTGTTTTCAAATATCAACCTGCGATCAGGATACCATCAGCTGAAGATACGTGAGAAGGATATACCCAAGACAGCGTTCACGACGCGTTATGGATTATACGAGTACACGGTCATGTCATTTGGAATGACTAATGCCCCTGCTTATTTCATGAGCATGATGAACAAGGTGTTCATGGAGTATTTGGACAAGTTTGTTGTGGTGTTTATTGATGATATTATGGTATATCGAAGAACGAGGAGGAGCACAAGGAGCATTTGCGCTTAGTTCTCGAGAAACTCAAGGAACACCAGTTGTATGCTAAGTTTAGCAAATGCGAGTTTTGGTTGAAGGAAGTCGGATTCCTTGGACATGTTATATCAGGAGAAGGTATAGCAGTAGACCCCAGCAAAATTCAGTCAGTCACTGAATGGTTGGCACCCACTTCAGTTAGCGAGATCCGCAGTTTTCTTGGACTCGCAGGATACTATCGGAGATTCATTGAGAACTTTTCCAAGATTGCGAAGCCAATGACTGAACTGTTAAAGAAGGATACTAAGTTTAAATGGACAGACGAATGCGAGGCAAGTTTCCAGGAGTTGAAGAAATGGTTGACTACAGGACCAGTACTAACACTGCCGGATATACATAAGGAGTTCCAAGTGTATTGCGACGCCTCTCGCTTAGGACTTGGATGTGTGCTTATGCAGGACGGAAGAGTTGTTTCGTATGCCTCACGACAACTAAAACCTCATGAGTTGAACTATGCCACGCATGAATTGGAGTTAGCAGCCATAGTACATGCATTGAAGACCTGGAGGCATTACCTTATCGGAAACCGATGTGATGTATACACGGACCATAAGAGTTTGAAGTACATTTTCACCTAGAAGGAACTGAACCTTAGACAGAGGAGATGGTTGGAGCTTATAAAGGATTATGATATGAAGCTACACTATCAGCCAGGAAAGGCCAATGTTGTAGCAGATGCTTTGAGCAGAAAGAGTTATGCTAATATCCTTAAAAGTAAGGGATTGTCGAAGGAGTTAGCAGAGAATATGATGGAACTTCGATTGGAGATTGTTCCTAGAGGATTCGTAGCAACAATGGAGGTCCATTCGACATTGCTGGACAAGATTCGGGAAGCTCAGAAGGATGACGAGGAGATTGCTGAGATAAAGGGGAAGATGAGCAAGGGAAAGGCCAAAGGTTTTCGTGAAGATGAGCACGATACCTTATGGTTTGAGGATCGAGTTTATGTGCCCAATAACCAGGAGATCAGGAAGTTAATACTTCAAGAGGCTCGTGACTCACCATACTCGATACACCCAGAAACACCAAGATGTATCTAGATTTGAAGGAACGTTTCTGGTGGACCGGTATGAAGAAGGATATTGCCGAGTATGTGGCCGTATGTGATGTATGTCAGAGAGTGAAGGCAGAACATCAGAAGCCAGCAGGACTATTACAGCCTATGCCGATACCCGAATGGAAGTGGGATAAACTTCGCATGGACTTTATCACCGGATTGCCCAGGACAAAAGCAGGATATGATTCCATATGGGTAGTAGTAGACCGCTTGACCAAAGTGGCTCACTTCATCCCAGTGAAAACCACTTATACCAGTGCAAAGTTGGCCAAGATTTATATGTCTAGGATCGTATATCTGCATGGTGTTCCGAGAACTATTGTATCAGATAGAGGAACACAGTTTACTTCAAAGTTCTGGCATCAGTTACATCAGACTTTGGGTACGAGATTGGAGTTCAGTACAGCTTTCCACCCATAGACAGATGGATAGACCAAGAGAGTGAACCAAATTTTGGAGGACATGTTGAGAGCCTATGTGCTAGATTATGGATCTAGTTGGGATGACAATTTGCCTTACGCAGAGTTCCCGTACAACAATAGCTACCAAGCCAGTTTGAAGATGGCACCGTTTGAAGCCCTATATGGACGCAGGTGCAGAACACCTTTGATGTGGGACGAGGTAGGAGACTGACAGTTGTTTGGACCAGACCTAATCAAAGAGTCTGAGGAGAAGGTTAAATTGATTCGTGATAGACTGAAGATTGCTCAGTCCAGGCAGAAGAGTTACGCAGATTCGAAACGCAAGGAGGTAACATATGAAATTGGAGACAGAGCATATTTGCGAGTATCACCCTTGCGAGGAGTGAAACATTTTGGAGTTAAGGGGAAACTAGCTCCGAGACTTGTAGGGCCGTATCGTGTTTTGGAACGGATGGGAGAAGTTGCCTACAAGTTGGAATTACCCGAAGGATTGTCAGGAGTTCATGATGTGTTCCATGTTTCACAGCTGAAGAAGTGTCATGCTGAGATGGCCGATATACCGTTAAGAGATACAGTACCCTTGGAGGCAATTCAGTTGGACAGTGATTTGACTTACAAGGAGAAGCCAGTAAAGATTCTTGAGTTTGCCAGCAAAGTCACCCGTAGTAAGGTTATCAAGTTTTTCAAAGTTCAATGGAGCCACCATACCGAGGACGAAGCCACCTGGGAACGAGAGGATGATCTTCGCAAAGACCACCCACACCTATTTTCTAGCCAACCCGAATCTCGAGGGCGAGATTCATCTTAAGGGGGTTTCGGGGCGCGATACACGCCTGTAAGCCGGACAGGGCCGGCCCCTCGCCCTAAGCGGCATAAGTCTTTAGGGACTCGAAAAACCTCGCCGAACAGCGACCAGTCTCTCGCCTTATCATGACAGTCAGTTTTAGCTTTCTCTACTGAGGTGCTCAGCCCGGCAGAACCGGGGCACAATCACAGTAGTTCTCTTAGCGCTACCTTAGCCGATAGAGCGGAACGTAAGGTACCAAAACATAAGAGCCGGGCAAACCCAACATTTGACCAAAGACATGATTCGGAGCTGATGCATATAATGCTATAAGTTCGGGGTGCCGCACTTGTGAAAGTGTTCGGACTTTTCACACCGCATTGTGGGGTACGTAAGCCACTGGTGTATTGGCCGTACCAGAGTGTACGGTTGCAAGGCGTCATTAAGGAACACATAGATATATATATATATAACAAGAATGCAATAATAGTCGTAATGTCATGCATTGTTTATTGAAAAATTGCATTAAAGCGGAGTGATACAGATAGTGTGATAAGCAAAGAGTAGGAGTATGTCCCTTCCAAGGGCAAGCTGAGGAATGATATGAAATCGAATATTTCGCTCGGTGTTGTAATCAACCTGGGAATTCCGTGGTATAACGTAGTTGTCTGCCTCCTTGGTTGCTGCATCATGTGTTCGGCAATAGTGTTGCCGGACAGTGTTTCCAGAGATTAAGGTCCTGAAAGAAAAAGAAAAATAACCAAATGGGAAGCCCCTAGTGCGGTTTAGGCCACATTTTGGGGCGTGCCACCGTTGTGCCCCCCTCCCCACCTATGCCCATGGTATTTTTAATGCGTAATTATGTACGGGCGGCACGAATATCGCCGTTGGGCTGGGATTGGGGTGGCCGATGTATTTCTATGCGAGCTCAGATCGCGCCAGGCGGTCTAGTTGCTGATTGCCCCGAGCGCGCTTGAAGGTGTCCGGGCTTTGAAACGCCGAACTGGTTGATTGCCTTGAGAGGCTGCTTTGTGCTTCTGCTGCGAGGGCCGCGGTGTGCTCCTCTGTTCGGAGAGAGCGCTCTGTGTTTCCATTGACTGTAATAACTCCGCGAGGTCCTGGCATCTTGAGCTTGAGGTATGCATAATGCGGAACCGCATTGAATCTAGCAAATGTGGTTCGCCCAAGCAGCGCGTGATAACCACTGCGGAAAGGGACTATATCGAAGATTAACTCTTCGCTTCGGAAGTTATCCGGGGATCCGAAGACCACTTCCAGTGTAATGGGCCTGTGCAATGGGCCTCTACGCCTGGAATGACGCCCTTAAAGGTCGTTTTTGTGGGTTTGATCCTTGAGGGGTCTATACCCATTTTGCGCACTGTGTCCTAATAAAGCAGGTTCAGGCTGCTGCCGCCGTCCATAAGGACTCGAGTGAGGTGAAATCCGTCGATGATTGGGTCTAGGACCAGTGCGGCGAATCCGCCATGATGGATACTAGTGGGGTGGTCCCTGCGATCAAAGGTGATCGGACAGGAGGACCAAGGGTTGAACTTTGGGGCGACTGGCTCCAACGCATATCCGTCCCTGAGCGCACGCTTTCGCTCCCTCTTGGGGATGTGGGTTGCGTATATCATGTTCACCGTCTGCACTTGCGGGGGAAACCTCTTCTGTCCTCCACTGTGCGGCTGCCGGGGTTCCTCCTTGTCATCGCTATGCGGCCCCTTGTCCTTCTTTTCAGCAATTAACTTGTCGGCCTGCTTGAACACCCAACAATCCCTGTTGGTGTGATTGGCTGGCTTGTCTGGGGTGTCGTGTATTTGACACGAGCGATCGAGTATACGGTCCAAGCTGGATGGACCCGGCGTACTTTGTTTGAATGGCTTTTTCCACTGACCGGGTTTAGAACCTTTGAATCCGGCATTGACTGTCGTATCCTCAGTATTTTCGCTGTTAATGCGGCTCTTATGCTTGTTGCGACGTGACCTGCTATTGCCATCCTTGGTATCTGAGGTACCATGGTTCTTTGATATGTTATTACTGCGAGCCAGCCAGCTGTCTTCTCCCGCACAAAAGTGGGTCATGAGCGTCGTGAGAGCTGCCATAGATTTTGGCTTTTCCTGACCAAGGTGCCAGGCTAGCCACTCGTCTCGGATGTTGTGCTTGAAAGCCGCTAAGGCCTCCGCATCCGGACAGTCAACGATTTGATTTTTCTTTGTAAGGAACCGAGTCCAGAATTGCCTGGCCGACTCTTCTGGCTGCTGAATTATGTGGCTTAAATCATCGGCGTCTAGTGGTCGCACATAAGTACCCTGAAAGTTGTCGAGGAATGTGGCTTCCAGATCTTCCCAACAGCTGATGGAGTCTGCTGGCAAGCTGTTAAGCCAATGCCGCGATGGTCCTTTGAGCTTTAGTGGGAGGTATTTGATGGCGTGTAAGTCATCGCCGCGGGCCATGTGGATGTGGAGGAGGAAATCCTCAATCCATACTGCGGGATCTGTTGTGTCATCGTATGATTCAATATTTACAGGTTTGAAACCTTCTGGGAATTGATGTTCCATTACTTCGTCTGTGAAGCATAAGGGGTGTGCGGCGCCTCTGTATTGGGCTATATCGCGACGCAGCTCGAATGGGTCTTGTCCGTTGTGTTTGGCCCGGTCAGATTTTCTTTTACTGTATCCGGCGTGATGTTTGTCCTCTCGTAGAGTGGTGTGCCCTCGTGATCCATAGATCGATCTTGAATGCTTTGCCTTGTCCTCCAATATGTCTCGCAGGTCTGGCGTATCTCCCCATGCCTTTTTATTTGAATGGCATTGGGATGGAGGCTGAGCTTTTGGCTGGAATGCCTCTCTATCGCAGCCATGAGGTGGCCGATCAGCCGTATCATACGCTTCTTCCTCCAGTCGGGATAGTAACCTGCGCCTTGGGTAACTCTTGGAGGGACGCTCGAGTTTATATTCCTCGGCCGCGAGGACTTCAGTCCATTTGTCAGCTAGCAGATCTTGATCAGCTTGAAGCTGCTGCTGCTTTTTCTTCAGGCTATTTGCCGTGGCCATAAGCCGGCGCTTGAAGCGCTCTTGTTCGACGGGATCCTCTGGTACGGCGAATTCATCTCGCCGAGGCTTGCCTCATCTTCGGAGGGGGGCATGTGATCATCCTCTTCCTCTCCGTCTGCCGCTCTCTCAGGAGAGCTGGCTCCTTCATCCTCCTGCTCTAAATCTTGCTGGAGGGGATTGTTGTTGTCTTCGGCACTATCCGGAGTGTTATTATCTCCTGTGCCGGTATCACCACTTTTGCTTTGGCAGGACTTAGAGCGGCGCCGCTGACATCGGCGCTTGGGATGCTTCTTGAGGGGTCATCCTCCGTTATCTCGTCGCCATTGCCTTCGTTGGGTGTATCCACCATGTATATGTCATATGAGGAGGTGGCTTTCCAGTGCCCTATAGGTGCTGGTTCATGTTCGTCTCCTACATCGTCGTCCATACCGTCAATGTCTTCGGAGTCGAAGTCGAGCATGTCGGTTAAATCATCGACAGTGGCTACGAAGTGGGTGGTGGGTGGGCATCGAATTTCTTCGTCATCCGCATCCCAATCCTGTTGGCCATAATCCGGCCAGGGCTCTCCTGACAAAGAGAGAGACCTTAATGAATTCAGAATGTCGCCGAAGGGCGAGTGCTGAAAGATATCCGCGGCGGTGAATTCCATGATCGGCGCCCACTCGGATTCGATTGGCAGGGGCGCGGATGGTTCGTAGTCCGGAAAAGAGTCCGGCACCTTGGAGTCACGGGCTGCGCAGAGGATTATGCTGGTGTTTGGCTCGATGGCCGTCGAGACTGCAGCCCCTGAGGCGGTGTCTAGCCACCCGTCCTCGATTGGTGCAGTTGGCTCCGAGCTAAGGGTCGGAGCTGATGCGGGCACGGCCTCTGGGGTACTGCTCGGCGGCAGAGCTAGGTCATACCCATCGCGACAGTGCAGCGCGCCCGGCTGTGGCTTGAATCCATCGAAGATCAAGTCTCCGCGGATGTCGGACGTGTAGTTCAAACTTCCAAATCTGACCTGATGGCTAGGGGCGTAGCTTTCAATCTGCTCTAGATGGCCAAGCGAATTAGCCCGCAGTGCAAAGCCGCCGAATACGAAGATCTGTCCGGGGAGAAAAGTCTCACCCTGGACCGCATTGCTATCGATGATAGTAGGAGCCATCAAGCCTAACAACGACGACACAGAGGAACTCTCAATGAAAGCACCAATGTCGGTGTCAAAACCGGCAGATCTCGGGTAGGGGGTCCCAAACTGTGCGTCTAGGCCAGATGGTAACAGGAGGCAGGGGACACGATGTTTTACCCAGGTTCGGGCCCTCTTGATGGAGGTAAAACCCTATGTCATGCTTGATTAATATTGATGATATGGGTAGTACAAGAGTAGATCTACCACGAGATCAGAGAGGCTAAACCCTAGAAGCTAGCCTATGGTATGATTGTATGTTACGATTGTTGTTGTCCTACGGACTAAAACCCTCTGGTTTATATAGACACCGGAGAGGGTTAGGGTTACACAAGGTCGGTTACAAAGGAGGAGATATCCATATTCGTATTGCCTAGCTTGCCTTCCACGCCAAGTAGAGTCCCATCCGGACACGAGACGAAGTCTTCAATCTTGTATCTTCATAGTCTAACAGTCCGGCCAATGGAGATAGTCCGGCTGTCCGGAGACCCCCTAATCCAGGACTCCCTCAGTAACAGTGGCAAAAGTAACAGTAGCAGTTTTGTAGCAATCGTAACAGTGGAAACGGAAAAGTAACTTAGCAAAGATCAATATGAAACGAACTTGTAGGCAATGGATCAATGATGGATAATTATGTCAGATGGCATTCATCATGCAACAGTTATAACATAGGGTGACACCGAACTAGCTCCAATTCATCAATGTAATGTAGGCATGTATTTCGAATATAGTCATACATGCTTATGGAAAAGAACTTGCATGACATCTTTTGTCCTGCCCTCCTGTGGCAGCAGGGTCCTATTGGAAACTAAGGGATATTAAGGCCTCCTTTTAATAGAGTATCGGACCAAAGCATTAGCACTTAGTGAATACATGAACTCCTTGAATTACAGTCATCACCGGGAAGTGTCCCGACTATTGTCACTCTGGGGTTGCCGGATCATAACACGTAGTAGGTGACTATAACTTGCAAGATCGGATCAAGAACACAAATATATTCATGAAAACATAATAGGTTCAGATCTGAAATCATAGCACTCGGGCCCTAGTGACAAGCATTAGGCAGAGCAAAGTCATAGCAACATCAATCTTATAACATAGTGGATACTAGGGATCAAACACTAACAAAACTAACTCGATTACATGATAAATCTCATCCAATCCCTCACCGTCTAGCAAGCCTACGATGGAATTACTCACACACGGCGGTGAGCATCATGAAATTGGTGATGGAGTAAGGTTGGTGATGATGATGGCGACGATTTCCCCTCTCCGGATCCCCGAACGGACTATCGATCTAGCCTCCTGGTGAAGAACAGGGGGTGATGGCGGCTCCGTATCATAAAATGCGATGAATCCTTCTCTCCAATTTTTTTCTCCCCGAACATGAATATATGGAGTTGGAGTTAAGGTCGATGGAGATTCATGGGACCCACAAGACCGGAGGGCGCCCCTAGGTGGTAGGGCGTGCCCTCCACCCTTGTGGACAGGGTGTGGGTCCCCTCTGGTTGATTCTTTTGCCAATATTTTTATTTATTCCAAAAATAATCTCCATGAAGTTTCAAGTCATTCCGAGAACTTTTATTTCTGCACAAAAATAACACCATGGCAATTCTGCTGAAAACAGCGTTAGTCCGGGTTAGTTCCATTCAAATCATGCAAATTAGTGTCCAAAACAAGTGCAAAAGAGTTTGGAAAAGTAGATATGATGGACACGTATCAAGGGGCTGAACCTAGGTAAAACCCGCGTCTCTCGATTCCGACCAACCCCATTCAAGCTACCACCTAGTTGTAATGGCCTCACAACTTAGTCCTTTCACGAGGACACTTGTTGTGACAAAACCACGACAGTGTTCCTGGGTTATCGTAGGGCGATTTTTTTTGTTTTCTACTACGCTTCCCTACACACTTGTGGGTTATCAAGACTCTTTTCTAGCACCATTTCCAGAGAGTGTAGCACTCTTGATAAGTGAAATTTGGTAAGAGTGACATTTATTATGTTTGTTGTTTTCCATTTTCGTTTGCTACTTTAGTCCACTATTGATTTGATTCGTGCTAATAACTTGTTGGGATGGGTTACCTACACAACTAATGTGATTAGAAGAGAACCTCCACCTTCTCTCCTAATCAAGGATCTGGGGAATTACAATCCAGCTTACACAAGTCCAGACTTCCGGGGGACCAAAGCCCAACCAAACTACTATTCTACCTTCATTTGTAAGAAATTTAGCTAAATAATCACTAACCACATTTTGGTTACGATTGATATGAATAACACTAGTCACATGAAGGGATATCAAATGTTTGATCTCATTCACCAAGAAGGCAAATATAGACATATCTGTGTCTCTGTCCTTAACCATATTCACTACCACCACCGAATCCATTTCCATGCAAATCAACAGCTCCTATGGCTGGATAGGAAGAGAAATACCCTCCATGCGAGCACATAGTTCAGCCTCAAGTTCATCTCGATACAAGAAGAGAACCCCGTAGGAAGAGAAAATAATTTCTCCAAGATAGTCACGCAGCACCATGCCTGCTCCTACTCCACCTTCCTCTGTCCATGATCCATTTGTATTAAGCTTTACACAACCTGACGGTGGAGGAATCCATGCCTAACAGGTAGATTTTGACCTGTTATTCCATGGGGAGTTTTTGTACTAGCATAAGTTATTATAGTTTTTCCCTTCAAAGGATCACACCATGTATTCGGAGCATGCACAAGTAGCGAGTCAAGGTAGTTGCACAAGAATTGCTTTGAAACATCCATCGGAGGTCGAATCTTGCCATGAACAACCTCATTCTGATTATGCCAGCACCTCCATAGTGTGAATAAGAGCATCACTCGCTCAATCTCACTTAGCGGAAATAAAATGTCAAGGATCCACTCAACACCTATATTCCTAATATCTCCCAATCTTGGCAGATGCCATGTATCCCCCATGCAATTCCAAAGGTCTACAGCCAGGGGACAGCGGCATAAAGCATGGAAAGAAGATTCAGTTTCTCTGTCACACACACAAGGCACACATCTGACTCCTCAAGTCACCACTTGTGTCTATTTTCCCATGTAGGGAGAGAGTTCACCGCCACACGCCATGCAAAATTCTTTATAGTAGTGGAACATTGCTACCTAATATAATTTTCCAACATGACCTACGACCATTTGGCACTAAACTAGGAGAAACCGAAGTCATTCTACGGGTTTCTTCAAAAGCCACATAAGAAGATTTCATACAGAAATCTCCTAATCTTTCGGGTCCCCATGCAATCACATCATCTCCAAGCCTTGGTGAGGCTCTAAATTTTTAGGATCTTTGTGACATCACATGGTAGGAAGATGACCACACCAAATTTACATTCCATGAACCATTGTTATTGAGCAGCTGTGAGACAAAGCGTAACAGGCACGTGCCTTGTGTCGAAATAGGTTTATATGAGAGGCCTTCGAATCCACCTGTCCCGCCAGATTCTAATGTGCCAACCATTGCCGATAGGGCCGGCCCTGAGGGGGGAGGGGTGGCCGCCCCGGGTCCCTAGAAGCAAGGGGCCCCTAAGGGATTCCTGGACTAAGGGGTCCTCGGGCGTCCGGCCTGTTAGCCATGGGCCGGACTGATAGGTTGTGAAGATACGAAGACCGAAGACTGCACCCGTGTCTGGATGGGACTCTCCTTGGCGTGGAGGGCAAGCTTGGTGATCAAATATGATTCCTTTCTTTGTAACCGACCTTATGTAACCCTAGATCCTCCTGGTGTTTATATAAACCAGAGGGCTTAGTCCGGAGAGGGAGAGACTCATTACCATAGCCATACAAGCTAGACCTCTAGGGTTTAGCCATTACGATCTCGAGGTAGATCAACTCTTGTAATACTCGTATTCATCAATATCAATCAAGCAGGACGTAGGGTATTACCTCCATCGAGAGGGGCCGAACTTGGGTAAACATCGTGTCCCCTGTCTCTTGTTACCATCGATCTTAGACGCACAATTCGGGACCCCCTACCCGAGATCCGCCGGTTTTGACACTGACATTGGTGCTTTCATTGAGAGTTTCACTGTGTCGTCCTCAAAAGGTTCGATGGCCCCTTCAATCGTCAACAATGATGATGTCCAAGGAGAAACCTTCCTCCCCAGACAGATTTTCGTGTTTGGCGGCTTTGCACTGCAGGCCAACTCGTTTGGCCATCTGGAGCAGATCGATAGCTACGCCCCTGGCCACCATGTCAGATTTGGGAGCTTGAACTACGTCGCGGACATCCGCGGAGATCTGATCTTTGCTAGATTCGAGACCGCGGCGATCGCTCCTGGTCACCTCGTTGAACATGACCTAAATCTGTCATCGGACCATATCCAGGAGATAGCTCTTGTAACTGCTCTGGCCTTAGATCAGGAGCATACGGATCCATCTAAGGACTGGAGGTTCAACCCCACCACGGAGGCCACAGATTCCCCGGTGTTGGAGCTGCACATGGACTTAAACTCACACAATATTCTTGTCACCGGAACCCCAGACTCATCTTCGGGTGTAAGTTCCAAACCATGTGAGTCCACGGATGCCGAACTTGATCGTTTATCGATCTTCGAGTTTAGCGCAGCAGACATCTTCCAACACTCACCCTTGGGCGACGTGCTAAGCTCATTAAAGAATCTGTCCTTGGTGGGGGCCATAGCCGAACTGTATCCGGTTCGAACTAGAAGCTGATGATAGGGAATTTCGCTCCCCACCCACCACCCACTTTATAGACACTGTCGAAGACTTAACCGACAAGCTCGATTACGGCTCCGATGACATCGGCGGTATGGACGACGATGCCGGAGAAGAAGAGCCCAGGACCCACCTTCACCGGACGTTGGACGGCCACTTCCTCATATGATGTGTACATGGTGGATGCACCAAAGGAGAATAGCGGCGATGACAAAAAAGACCTAGTTGAGGATAAACCTCCTAAGATACAATCGAAATGCCGGCGTCAGTGGCGCCGCTCTAAGTCACGCCGCGGTAAAGATATCAACACCGACACAGGAGAGGATAACACTCCAAAAGGTGCCGAAGACAAGGAAGACCCCGTTGATGCAGCTACCGAACGAGATGAACGGGAAGATGGGCAGGTTCGCCACGCATGAGGACTCAGAGGACAGTAATTATCTCTCGCTCTCCGAGGATGAGGCTAGCCTCGGCACCGAGGATTTCATTGTGCCTGAGGAACCTCTTGAGTAGGAGCGCTTCAAGAGCCAACTAATAGCCACTGCAAGGAGCCTGAAAAAGAAGCAACAGCAGCTTCAAGCTGACCAAGATTTGCTCAACGCTAAATGGACCGACGTCCTAGCAGCCGAAGAATACGGCCATAAGCGCCCGGCCAAAAGCTACCCGAAACGCAAATTACTACCTCAGTTCAACGACGAGGCGCCGGAACACATACCACCATCGTGCAATGCGGCTGACTGACCACCACGTGGACGGGACAAAGCGGCAACTCAAGCCGAACACCAGCCCTCCCTTGAAAGGATCGAGAAGAGGTGTCTACAGGGGGGTGATTAGACACTAATTGCCAAAAGTTGCAGTTTTTAATATTCTTAAGTTTAAGTGGAGTTTATGAACAAGTTTAACAAACACAATACATATCAAGCAAGCATGCAATGAGTATATGAGCAGCGGGAAGTAAAGCATGCAACTTGCAAGAATGTAAAGAGAAGGGTTTGGAGTATTCAAACGCAATTGGAGACACGGAGGTTTTTGTCATGGTTCCGATAGGTGGTGCTATCATACATCCACGTTGATGGAGACTTCAACCCACGGAGGGTAACGGTTGCGCGAGTCCATGGAGGGCTCCACCCACGAAGGGTCCACGAAGAAGCAACATTGTCTATTCCATCACGGCCGTCGTCCACGAAGGACTTGCCTCACTAGCGGTAGATCTTCACGAAGTAGGCGATCTCCTTGCCCTTACAAACTCCTCGGTTCAACTCCACAATCTTTTTGGAGGCTCCCAAGTGACACCTAGCCAATCTAGGAGACACCACTCTCCAAGAAGTAACAAATGGTGTGTTGAAGATGAACTCCTTGCTCTTGTGCTTCAAATGATAGTCTCCCCAACACTCAACTCTCTCTCACAGGATTTGGATTTGGTGGAAAGAAGATTTGAGTGGAAAGCAACTTGGGAAGGCTAGAGATCAAGATTCATATGGTTGGAATGGAATATCTTGACCTCAACACAAGTGTAGGTGGTTCTCTCTCAGAAAATGTGTATTGGAAGTGTAGGTATGTTCTGATGGCTCTCTCCACGAATGAAGAGTGGGTGGAGGGGTATATATAGCCTCCACACAAAATCTAACCGTTACACTCAATTTACCAATCTCGGTGAGACCGAAGGGAAAAACTCGGTCGGACCAATTTAGTAAACCTAGTGACCGTTAGGGTTTTCGGTGGGACCGACTAGTTCAACTCGGTGGAACCGATGTGCTAGGGTTAGGGTAAAACCAAAACTCAGTTTGACCGATTACTCAAACTCGGTGGGAGCGATTTGGGTAATAAGCGAAACAGAGAGTTGGCCAAGCAAACTCGATGGGGCCGATTGCATATCTCAGTGGGACCGAAAATATTGCAACAGGTAACGGAGAGTTTGCAAGCCCATCTCGGTGAGACCGAGATCCCATCGGTGAGACCGAACTGATTAGGGTTTCTGGCAGTGGATATGTTAACTGAACTCGGTGGCTCCAGATAGAAAGAATCGGTGGGGCCGAGTTTGACTTTTGGTTTAGGTCATATGTGGATGTGGGAAGGTAGTTGAGGGTTTTGGAGCATATCACTAAGCACTTTGAGCAAGCAAGCCATTAAGCAACACCTCATCCCCTCTTGATAGTATTGGCTTTTCCTATAGACTCAATGTGATCTTGGATCACTAAAATAGAAAATGTAGAGTCTTGATCTTGAAGCTTGAGCCAATCCTTTGTCCTTAGCATCTTGAAGGGGTTCCACATCCTCTAGTCCATGCCACTCCATTGTTGAACTTATCTGAAACATACTAGGTAAAAGTGTTAGTCCAACAAGAGATATGTTGACATTAATTACCAAAAACCACCCAGGGAGCACTTGTGCTTTCAGCCCTGCCTCATCGCAAAGGCAGAGGTAAATCAGCTCACGGTCATACATATGACCTTCGACATGACCTGAACAATAAAGCACGATATACCCGATCGATTTACGGATCACGAGGATGTTCCTCGACACGTGATGACGGCTACCTATTCGGACATGACAAACCTAATCACACCTGAGCCGACAACCGCATACGGACTCCATCGGAGCTACGTCATGACACAGCCTGATATAGAAGCGCTGCACACCCCCTTTGCTTCACCGATGAAGTAATGGATCACGAATTCCCCGAAGGGTTCAAACCCATTAACATTGAATCATACGACGGAACAACCGACCCTGCGGTATGGATTGAGGATTTTATTCTCCATATCCACATGGCCCGCAGAGATGACCTCCACGCTATCAAATACCTCCCACTAAAGCTCAAAGGGCTAGCTCGGCACTGGTTAAATAGTCTGCCTGAAAATTCTATCGGCGGTTGGGAGGACTTGGAAGAAGCCTTCCTCGACAACTTCCAAGGTACATATGTCCGGCCACCAAACGCCGATGATTTAAGCCACATAGTCCAACAACCTGGAGAGTCAGCCAGGAAATTTTGGACTAGGTTCCTAACCAAAATGAACCAGATCGTCGACTGTCCGGATGCCGAAGCCCTAGCGGCCTTCAAACATAGCATCCGCGACGAATGGCTCGCCCGCCACCTCGGCCAAGAAAAGCCGAAATCTATGGCAGACCTCACGGCACTCATGACCCGCTTTTGTGTGGGTGAGGATAGTTGGTTGGCTCGTAGAAAAAACAGAGCCAGCAAGGCAGGCCCCTCTAAGATTAAGAACCGCAACGGCAAGCTCCGACGCAGCAAACACAAACGCCGAAGCAATGACGACAACACCGATGACACTGCTGTCAATGCCGGATTCAGCGGCTCCAAGTCCAGTCAGCGGAAAAGACGTATAAAAGAAACAATCAGGGACCATCCAGCATAGACCGCATACTCGACCGTACGTGCCAAGTCCATGGCACCCCAGACAAACCAGCCAACCACACCAACAGAGATTGCCGGGTTTTTAAGCAAGACGCCAACTTAAATGCCGAAAACAAGGAAAAGGGATCACAGAGCGAGGACGATGCCAGGAGCCCCTGCAGCCAAACATAGGGGGACAGGAGAAGTTTCCCCCTCAGGTCAAAACGGTGAACATGATATATGCTACACACATCCCCAAGAGGGAGCGCAAGCAAGCACTCAGGGACGTCTATGCGATAGAGCTAGTCGCCCCAAAATTCAATCCATGGTCATCGTGCCCGATCACTTTTGATCGTCGGGATCATCCGACCAGTATCCGGCATGGCGGATCAGCCGCACTAGTCCTAGACCCAATCATTGATGGATTCCACTTGACGCGAGCCCTCATGGACGGTGGCAGCAGCCTCAATCTGCTCTATCAGGATACAGTGCGCAAAATGGGCATTAACCCATCACGGGTCAAGCCCACAAGGACTATCTTTAAAGGAGTCATACTAGGCGTAGAGGCCCGTTGTACGGGCTCAATCACACTAGAGGTTGTCTTTGGATCTCCGTACAACTTCCGAAGCGAGGAGTTAATCTTCAACATCATCCCCTTTCGCAGCGGCTATCACGCACTGCTTGGACGAACCGCATTTGCTCAATTCAATGCGGTACCTCACTACGCTTATCTCAAGATCAAGATGCCCGGACCACGCGGTGTCATAACAGTCAATGGAAATACGGAACGCTCCCTCCGTACCGAGGAGCATACCACGGCCTTAGCAGCATATGTACAGCGCGGCCTTTTCCAGCAGAACCCTAATTCAGCGGCCAAGCCCCCGGACACCATTAAGAGAGTCCGGACTATTCCGTAGCAAGACAGCCCAGCTCATCAAGAGCTCAATTAGCAATTTTTCCTCCATCCCAGTCCCGATCAAACAGCGGCATTCATACCGCGCGTACATAACTACGCACTCAAAATCGCATGGGTATTGACGGAGGCATGGCTAGCTCACGATCCATAGTGCGGCTCGACCAACCCTAGGATTCGCACACCTTCACTTTTCCTTTTCATTTTGGGTTTTTCTCTTTTCGAGGTTTCTCCTGACAACCCGTTTGTCGGACACACCAAGGAGGCAAGGAGCTTTGGTGTACAAAGGAATCGCCAGGTGGTCTCTACTAACGATTGCTATACCTATTTTACATACCCACACGCAGCTCGCTCCTGGTCATGGCATGTTAAATAGCCTTACTTGCTTATCGCATTACTTGTACAAGTACGCCTCGACGTATTAATCACATTACAATGGTAAATAAATGGTAGCATCAGCTTATTACTTAATTTTCCCCTTTTCCTTACCTTTGTATTTATTACTCATTGCACACGTACACTCTGGTACATTTTACTTCACCAGGGGCTTTCGCGCCCCACAGTACGGCAATAAAGTCTGAACACCTTTTTCAGTGCAGTTCGGCACCCCGAACTTATAGCATTATATGCATCGGCTCTGAATCATGTCTTTGGTCAATAGTTGGGTTGCCCGGCTCCTGTGCTTACTACCTTATGTTCCGCTATATCGGCTAGGGTAGTAAAGGGAGACCTACTACGATTGTGTCCTGGTTCTTCCAGATGAGCGCCTCAGTAGAGAAAGCCGAAAATTGACTGTCATGATGCAGCGCGAGCCGGTCGGCTGTTAGAGAGGTTTCAAATCCTTAGAGATTTTTTCCGCTTTATGCGAGGAATCGGTTTCTTATCCGATCAGGTGCGTGTAACGCCCCAAGTTCGGTCTTCCGAATACAAGGGGCTTCGCCAAAATTCTCATTGTCAAACTCATATGGCTAAGTGAGGGTGATAAAGGCCGTATAATCTGATTGCCTTGTTCATTGCGCTAAACACCTCCTTTAAGGACCAGAATATGGAGTAAAGAGTGTTTAGATTTATCTTGAACACCCCCGTACTATCTATGTGGGGGTAGAAGCCGACGACTGGCCAACCCTCAGATTTCATAAACGGATACACAGGAGGTAAAATTTTAAAATCACAAGCATTATATTACATAACATCATTGTTCCATATTACAGGACAGGATAATACGAATGTTTTCATGGGAATATAACATCCTTCGTACATTGCTCCGCCACAAGGCGGGATCCCTCCAGGACACCATCAAAATATAACTCGGGTCGGTGGTGCCCCTTGCCCTCATGCGGCCCCTCGGTCATTAGCTTCTTGGCATCCATCTTCGCCCAATGCGTCTTGACGCGGGCAAAGGCCATCCGTGCACCTTCGATACAGACCGACCACTTTATAACCTCAAGTCGTGGGCAGGCATCAACAAGCCGCTTCACAAGTCCGAAGTAGCTGCTGGGTATCGATGCGGCAGGCCATAGTCGGACTATCAGCTCCTTCATGGCTAGCTCGGCCACCTTGTGCAGCTCGACCAGCTGTTTCAGCTGGTCGCTGAAGGGCACCGGATGTTCTGGTCCAAGGTATTGAGACCAGAACAGCTTCTCCGTAGAACTCCCTTCTTCGGCACGATAGAACTCGGCATCATCTGATACGATGCGCGGAAAATTCGTAAACGCCCCTGGAGAGCTCCAAATTCGGGTAAGTAAAAGGAACGTTTCCTTCGCAGACTTGCTTTGCATAACGAAAGCCTTACCCGCGGCGATCTTCTTGGCCGCCTGGATTTCCTGAAGGGCGCTCTGGGCTTCAGCTCGGGCATCTTGTGCACTCTGGCGGGCCTTCGCAAGTTCGGACCCTTGCATCTTAGAATCACGCTCCAGGGACTCGTACTTCTTGATGACGTCCTGGAGCTCTTGCTGGACCTCGCTGATCCGGGCCTTGTGCTTTCTCGCGTGCGGCGCGTTCCTTGGCTGCTTTGTCCTTGGCCTCGGCTAACGCCTTCTTGAGGGCCGCCACCTCGGTCGTGGCCCCTAATAAAGTTCATGGCACTTTAGTTAACACGAACCATTCATCCTTCCTAAATATACACGCAGGTTACTGCATACCTTGGTTGTCCTCTAGCTGCTTTTTCACGAGGCCGAGCTCTTTCTCGGCCCGCTCCAGATTCTGGTTCAGTCCGGAGACCTCCGCAGTATGAACGGCAGCAGCCAGCAGCGACGCATGCTTATTCACATAGACATCTTATGTTAGACTCCTGCGAAAATTATTGTGATCCTCTGTTTGGCTTTTCCTTTCCGGACACCGAACAGAGCATCAGGGGCTACTGTCTACACTGTGATATTCTCTCTACAATTACATTAATTACCTCAAAGCATGTTAGAAGGCTAGCACAGGCTTCGGTGAGTCTGCTTTTGGCGGACAGAACCTTCTCGATCACCGCACCCATAAGGATACGGTGTTCATCCACAATGGAAGCGCCTCACAGCGCTTCCAGCAGATTATCTGGTGCCTCTGGTTGGACAGAGGTCACCGGTGGAACAAGCACACCTCCTCCTTTCAGGGAAGGCTTCTCGCTTGACTCCGGAGCCGTGTAGGTCTCCGGAATGGTATCCGGCTGGGGGCCGAATTGAACTTGGCCCCCACCACCAGTCCCCATGGGGGCTTTTTCCCCCATGTGTCCGGCGGCCGAGGAGTCATCCTTTGGCGCCACCCCGACGACCTCCGGAACCTCTCCCTAACCTGAGAAGGTCCTTTGGGACACCACCTCATTGTGACGCCCCCGATTTGACCGTACACTAATCATACACGCAAATGTGTATGATCAAGATCAGGGACTCACGGGAAGATATCACAACACAACTCTACAAATAAAATAAGTCATACAAGCATCATATTACAAGCCAGGGGCCTCGAGGGCTCGAGTACAAGAGCTCGATCATAGACGAGTCAGCGGAAGCAACAATATCTGAGCACAGACATAAGTTAAACAAGTCTGCCTTAAGAAGACTAGCACAAACTGGGGTACAGATCGAAAGAGGTGCAGGCCTCCTGCCTAGGATCCTCCTAAACTACTCCTGGTCGTCGTCAGCGGGCTACACGTAGTAGTAGGCACCTCCCGAGTAGTAGTAGTAGTCGTCGTCGACGGTGGCGTCTGGCTCCTGGGCTCGAACGTCTAGTCGCAGCAATCGGGTATAGGAAGAGGGGAAAGGGGGAGTAAAGCAACCGTGAGTACTCATCCAAAGTACTCACAAGCAAGGAGCTACACTACATATGTATGCATTGGTATCAAATGGAATAAGGGTATCATATGTGGACTGAACTGCAGAATGCCCGGAATAAGAGGGGGATAGCTAGTCCTTTCGAAGACTACGCTTCTGGTAACCTCCAACTTGCAGCAGAAGAAGAGAGTAGATGGTAAGTTCACCAAGTAGCATCGTGTAGCATAAACCTACCCGGCAATCCTCTCCTTGTCGCCCTGTTAGAGAGCAACCATCGGGTTGTATCTGGCACTTGGAAGTGTATGTTTTATTAAGTATCTGGTTCTAGTTGTCATAAGGTCAAGGTACAACTCCAAGTCGTCCTGTTACCGAAGATCACGGCTATTCGAATAGATTAACTTCCCTGCAGGGGTGCACCACATTTCCCAACACGCTCGATCCCCTTTGTCCAGACACACTTGTCTGGGTCATGCCCGGCCTCGGAAGATCAACACGTCGCAGCCCTACCTAGGCACAACAGAGAGGTCAGCACGCCGGTCTAAATCCTATGGCGCAGGGGTCTGGGCCCATCGCCCATTGCACACCTGCATGTTGCGAACACGGCCGGCGAGTAGACCTAGCCTCCCTTATACAAGAGCGGGCGTTCCAGTCCAAACCGGCGCGCGCTGCTCAGTCGCTGACGTCCCGAAGGCTTCGGCTGATACCATGACGTCGAGCTTCGGCTGATAGCAGCGACGGGCATCAGCGAGCCACGGCAGTGGGCGCAGCCGGGGGACTCACGCGCGGACAGAGGGCAGGGACAGAGGGCGCGGGCGTGCGTGGCCCAGGGCGCAGTCACGGGCGGCTGGGCGCTTACGGCGTGAATCGAGGTCGAGACAAGGGGGAATTGGCAGAGCAGCTCACCATGGCTGCAGAGTAGGGGACGACGAGGCCGGGGATGGTCAGAGCAGTGCAGATCGAGCGACGGTGACCGGAGGATCCAGTCGGGGAAGGAGGCTGATGTCGACGGCTCGAGGGTGCTCCTACTCGCGCGAGTTGGTGTAGATGAAGAGGACGAGGCAGTGGTACTCCTGGACCTGCTCCTTTTCAACGGCGAACCTGGTGGCCGTGGGATCGACGACGTGCGCTACACGGTGGCTTCGGGCTTCGGAGAAAAAGAACGGGGTGACGCGAGGGTGAAGGATTGGCGATCTAGGGTTGACAGAGGGGGCGCGGGGCATTCTTATCCAACGCAAGGAGACGGCGGGGAGGCACGGGATGGCCGCCCCGTGGCTATCCGGCCATGGGCGACGCTCCTGCGTCCACGGGGTGCCTGGTGAACATAGAGCAAGGGGATGACCGGGGATGGGCTGGGCCTGCACTGTGGCCACTAGGGCCCAGTGCAGCAGTAGCAGTACCTCTACCTCTTTTCCTTTCCTAAAACTTTTCCGTTTTCTGCATTTTCTTTTAATATGCACTGTTTGTATTTAACTAAGCCATCAAATGATTTTAGCAAAATATGGAACTTGGTCCAAAATTGTTGTTGCATTTTTAGGAACTGCCACAAAAAGTTTGAGAGGTATTTGAATTCATTTGAAATTTTGTTTAAATAGAAATGATAAAATTTGAGGCTGTTTGGCACAGTTTTGGATAGTTTAGGGCATTTAAACACTTTTTAGAAATGTTGGTTCACCACCAATATTAACAAATGAATATTTTCCACATGATGACCATTTTAGTTTTAATGTTTGAAAACTTTTATGGTTTGACTTTAATTCAAATTCAAATTTGAACCGGTTTCAAACTAATGCGAGATTAACAATAGTAACTGAGGTGACGTGGCATCATTAGCGTGGAATTACTATAGCTTAATCATCCGGGCGTCAAACTCATCATCACCCTTGGCCGAGGGAGAGTGAGCGGGTGGTGGCGACACACTGGCCATCTCCTTTGAATCTAGCGAACCTCCTGTTGAGGATCGCGGGGAGCTGTCACGGGCCGGACTGCAATAGCATAATTTAAACATATTAATATTACAAAGTGGAAAGGCCAGACATTTGGACGTGCATAAGCTACTTACGAGGCAGCCTGAGGCTTGGTTCGGGGGGGGCGCTCCGGACTGCTATCGACATCCCACGTGGAGTTATCCACGAGGGAGCCCTTCCCCTCTTGGGCGCCTTCGCCTCCAGAGTTGGGGAGGCCCCCTTTTCTTCCTTCCCCCCTCAGGGGGGGGGGGGAATTGTTTGCCTCCTCCTATTCGTCGTCGTCTTCGGCGGCCGAATAGTGAGTCTCGTCTCCGGACGTCACATCCGAAGCACCTTTTCGGTGAAGGCCGCTCCTGGCCCCTTTGGCCGTTTTCTTGGCCTTCTTCTCCGGCACCTCATAAGGCGCCGGAAACAACATCTTCGTCGAAAGTCGGGTTTCTTGGTCTTCGGGTAGCGGAGCTGGACAGTTAATCTGCCCCGCTATATCGATCCAGGCCTGAAAAATTGATAGGAAGGCTTAGACTCCTTCCTCAAAATATGCCAGTAGAAGGTAAACCTTGAAAACATGAAAGAACTTACCAAATTGGCATGGCGTTTTAAGTTGAGCCCACGATCCTCGATCGTGGGCAGTGGTGTCTCGTCAGCCTTGAAGAGCACTTTCCAAATGTCTTCGTGCGTCATGCCGAAGATCTCTAGTAGCGGCTGGTGCTTGGCCGGATCAAACTCCCACAAATAGCAAGTCCGGCGTTGGCACGGAAGGATCCGGCGAATGAGCATAACCTGGATCACATTGACGAGTTTGATCCTCTTGGTTATCATGTTCTGTACGCACGTCTAGAGCCCAGTCAGCTCGCTCGAAGAGCCCCAGGTTAGGCCCTTCTCTTGCCAGGAGGTGAGCCGCATCGGAGCTCCGGATCAGAATTCAGGGGCCGCCGCCCAATTGGTGTTGCGCGGCTCGGTGATGTAGAACCACCCCGACTGACACCCCTTCACCGTCTCCACAAAGGAGCCTTCGGGCCAAGTGACATTGGGCATCTTGCCCACCATGGCGCCTCCACACTCTGCTTGTTGGCCGCTCACCACCTTCGGCTTCACATTAAAGGTCTTCAACCATAGGGTGAAGTGAGGTGGGATACGGAGAAAGGCCTCGCACACGACGATAAATGCCGAGATGTTGAGGATAGAGTTGGGGGCTAGGTCATGGAAGTCCAGCCCCATAGTAAAACATCAATCCGCGGACAAACGGGTGGAGAGGGAATCCCAGCCCGCGGACGAAATGTGTGAGAAACACCACCCTCTCATGGGGCTCTGGGGTAGGGACGATTTGTCCCTTAGCCGGCAGTCGGTAAACGATCCCCTTGGCCAGGTATCCGGCCTCCCGGAGCTCCTTGATGTCCTCCTTCTTGACGGAGGAGGCCATCCACTTGCCTCCAGCTCCAGATTCGGACATGATTGGAGTGCTTTCTCGGGCGGGGAAAGCTAGAGCTTGGGCGCTGGAGCTCGAGTATGGATGGGCAGAGGAAGGAGAAGGTGTGGGAGAAGAATAGGGAATCCTTATCCCCTTATAAAGGTAGTGAATATCGAATGCCTCCCCACTCGCCTTAAACCTCGCCTATTCCCAAGGGCTGTGTAAATAGGAACGGTTGGGTTACCCACGCTCGAATTGATGAAAATCCCGCAATAAGGGGACACGATCTCTGCTTTGACAAGACGTGCCAATGGCAACCGCGTCTCGAAACATGGAGTGGCAGACGAAAAACGGTTCAAAATTATGGCCGAACTGACATGACGTCGCGTTACTAAAGTGGTTAGTAGATTGGATTCGTGAAATATTATACTCTCTACGGTTGTGTTTTGCAGATCCGGACACAATTGTTTCATCCGAAGAGTATCTTGGAGTTCGGAAGGAGGAACCCGCCTTGCAATGCCGAAGACAGATCTACGCGCCGGATACCTTGTCATTGAAGCCAGGTTCAGGGGCTACTAAGGGATTCCTGGACCAAGGGGTCCTCGGGCGTCCGGACTGTTAGCCATGGGCCGGACTGATGGGTTGTGAAGATACGAAGACCGAAGACTGCACCCGTGTCCGGATGGGACTCTCCTTGGCGTGGAGGGCAAGCTTGGCGATCAAATATGATTCCTTTCTTTGTAACCGACCTTATGTAACCCTAGATCCTCCTGGTGTTTATATAAACCAGAGGGCTTAGTCCGGAGAGGGAGAGACTCATTACCATAGCCATACAAGCTAGACCTCTAGGGTTTAGCCATTACGATCTCGAGGTAGATCAACTCTTGTAATACTCGTATTCATCAATATCAATCAAGCAGGACGAAGGGTATTACCTCCATAGAGAGGGCCCGAACCTGGGTAAACATCGTGTCCCCTGTCTCCTGTTACCATCAATCTTAGATGCACAGTTTGGGACCCCCTACCCGAGATCCGCTGGTTTTGACACCGACAGCCCCCGCCCAGGTATGTGTGAACACGGAACCGCTGGCTGGAGTCGCCATTAAAAAGTTCTGGAATCTGTTCTCTGTCTCGACAAGAAGAAGGTTGAAGCATTATCTTTCTTTAGCAGATTGGGCCTTGCTTGGCCTTTTTCCTTCTTTAGCAAACTAGGCCTTGGTGGGTCAATTCTAAAAACAGAAATTGTGGTGGGGCACAATAGGCTGGGGCAGAGGGTGCACTAGTTCAACAGAGTTAGCGAACCCATTATGTGAAAGATGAATTAGCATCAATTGTTTTTTTTGCAGGGAATTAGCATCAATTGGAACAAAAATAGAGACCCCGTACTTTATATTAGTACTAATTCAAATATTTGTAAAAGCTGATTTCATACTATTAATTGATGGCTGATTGCTGTATTAACCTTATTTAGTGATATGCGTCTTCTATATCCAAGTTTGAGTTTAATGTATGTTTGCATAGGCATATTGTAGTTTTTTTACTGATTACACATTTTAAGTCACTAAATTATCTTCGCTATCGATTTCACCATACCAGAAAATTTAGTTCATCGTGTGCCATTGCGAGCATTATTTGGCTCATAAGTTGGTATCCACAATTTGGTTTGATCCCATGTGCGACCTCTAGCGACCAACACTTGATATGCATTGCTTCTTTTAGAAGACGACCCATCATCGCCACCACGCGATCACGTAAAGAGACCAAGTGATTGAGATGATACCACACCACGCCCATCGGTCACCATAGCTACAAGATTTTAGATAAAGTATGTCTCTTATTCTCATTTCTGTGATAAAAATATCATTAGTGACTTTGCATCTTCAAATAATATTTATAAATTACTTGCCATGGATATTATTTTCTATGAATTTAAATGTTTTGATAACATTTTATATAGACATATATTGATTATTTTGATGCTCATATTGAAGGGCCCATGTACGGATTTTGCCTCAGCCCCCCGAAATCTCAGGATCGGGCCTGATTGCCGACCCTCCATATTAGCCCCTTCTTCAGAAGATCTAGGCCATCATAAATCGCCGTCCATGTGGATGTGGCATTACCCACAAACACAAGTCCTCCAACTACCCATTTGGATAATACCAAGCTTTAAGAAGTTGGGCACATAGGCTATCCGGCTTCGTCAATAGTCTTCATGCCTGGCGCACGAGTAGTGTGATAACCCACAAGTATAGGGGATCAATTGTAGCCTCTTTCGATAAGTAAGAGTGTCGAACCCAACGAGGAGCTAAAGGTAGAAATATTCCCTCAAGTTCTATCGACCACCGATACAACTCTACGCACGCTTAACGTTCGCTTTACCTAGAACAAGTATGAAACTAGAAGTACTTTGTAGGTGTTTTTGGATAGGTTTGCAAGATAATAAAGAGTGTGTAAATAAAAAGTAGGGGCTGTTTAGATGAAGACACAACTAAGTTAGTTTTAGTAGAGAGCTTGTTGTCGCACAAGAAAGTTATTTGTCCCTAGGCAATCGATAACTAGACCGATAATCATTATTGCAATTTTATTTGAGGGAGAGGCATAAGCTAACATACTTTCTCTTCTTGGATCATATGCACTTATGATTGGAACTCTAGCAAGAATCCACAACTACTAAAGATCATTAAGGTAAAACCCAACCATAGCATTATAAGGCATCAAGTCCTCTTTATTCCCATACGCAAACAACCTACTTACTCGGGTCTGTGTTTCTATCACTCACGCCACCCACCATAAGCAAATCATGAACATATTGCAAACCCTACAGCGGGGACCCCTCATGCTTGCGCGACACGGAGAGCACCATAGGATAGCACCAATAATAAAACATGCAAGTCAAACCAATCACGATCATCAATTAACCCATAGGACAAAACGGATCTACTCAAACATCATAGGATAGCCATACATCATTGGGACATAATATGTAGTGTTGAGCACCATGTTTAAGTAGAGATTACAGCGGGTAAAAGAGGGGTTACACCGATGCATAGAGGGGGTAAGAGTTGGTGATGATGGCGGTGAAGTTGTTGGTGTAGATTGCGGTGATGACGATGGCCCCGACGGCGTTCCGGCGCCACCGGAAGAGAGGGGGGAAGCCCCCCTTCTTATTCTTATTCTTCCTTGACCTTCTCCCTAGATGGGAGAAGGTTTTCCCCTCTGGTCCATGGCCTCCATGGCATGGGAGGGGAGAGAGCCCCTCCGAGATTGGATCTGTCTCTCTGCCTCTCTTTGTTTCTACGTTCCTCATTCTGCCCTTTCACCGTTTCTTAAATTCCCGAAGATCCGTAACTTCGATTGGGCTGAATTTTGGACACGATTTTTATCCGGATATTAGATTTCTTGCGGCGAAAGAAGGGCACCAACCGCCTTACGGGGTGGCCACAAGGGCCCAGGGCGCACCCCCCTGCCTCGTGGCCCCCTCGGGCATCGTCTCACGTTGATTCTTCTTCCCAAACATCACATATATTCCAAAAAAAATCTTCGTCAGTTTTTATCCCATTTGGACTCCGTTTGATATTGATTTTCTGCGAAACAAAAAACATGCAACAAACAGGAACTGGCACTGGGCACTGGATCAATATGTTAGTCCCAAAAATAGTATAAAAAGTTGCCAAAGGTATATGAAAGATGTAGAATATTGGCATGGAACAATCAAAAATTATAGATACGACGGAGATGTATTAGCATCCCCAAGCTTAATTCCTGCTCGTCCTCGAGTAGGTAAATGATAAAAAAGATAATTTTTGATGTGGAATGCTACCTAGCATAATCTTGATCATGTAGTCTCATCATGGCATGAATATTAAGACACGAGTGATTCAAAGCAATAGTCTATCGTTTGACATTAAGACAATAACACTTCAAGCATACTAATAAAGAAATCATGTATTTTCAAAATAACATGGCCAAAGAAAGTTATCCCTACAAAATCATATGGTCTGGCTATGCTCCATCTTCGCCACACAAAATATTCAAATCATGCACAATCCTGATGACAAGCCAAGCAATTATTTCATACTTTTGACGTTCTCAAACCTTTTCAACTTTCACGCAATACATGAGTGTGAGCCATTGACATAGCACTATAGGTGGAATAGAATATGATGATGGAGGTTGTGTGGAGAAAACAAAAAGAAAGAAAGTCTCACATCGACGCGGCTAATCAACGGGCTATGGAGATACCCATCAATTGATGTCAATGCAAGGAGTAGGGATTGCCATGCAACGGATGCACTAAGAGCTATAAGTGTATGAAAGCTCAAACTGAAACTAAGTGGGTGTCATCCAACTTGCTTGCTCAAGAAGACCTAGGACACTTGAGGAAACCCATCGTTGGAATATGCAAGCCAAGTTCTATAATGAAAATTCCCACTAGTATATGCAAGTGATAACTCAAGAGACTCTCTATATGAAGAACATGGTGCTACTCTGAAGCACAAGTGTGGCAAAAGGATAGTCAACATTGTCCCTTCTCTTTTTTCCTTTTTTTCCTTTTTTTAGGCTTCTTTGGCCTCTATCTTTTTTGGGGGGCTTCTTTGGCCACTTTTATTTTTATCATGGGACAATGTTCTAATAATGATGATCATCACACATTTATTTACTTACAACTCAATATTACAACTTGATAAGATATGACTCTATATGAATGCCTCCGGCGGTGTACCGGGATGTGCAATGATCTAGTGTAGCAATGACATCAAAAAACGGACAAGCCATGAAAACATCATGCTAGCTATATTACGATCATGCAAAGCAATATGACAATGAATGCTCAAGTCATGTATATGATGATGATGGAAGTTGCATGGCAATATATCTCGGAATGGCTATGGAAATGCCATGATAGGTAGGTATGGTGGCTGTTTTGAGGAAGATATAAGGAGGCTTATGTGTGATAGAGCGTATCATATCACGGGGTTTGGATGCACCGGCGAAGTTTTCACCGACTCTCAAGGTGAGAAAGGGCAGTGTATGGTACCGAAGAGGCTAGCAATGATGGAAGGGTGAGAGTGTGTATAATCCATGGACTCAACATTAGTCATAAAGAACTCACATACTTATTGCAAAAATCTATTAGTGATCGAAACAAAGTACTAGGCGCATGCTCCTAGGGGATAGATTGGTAGGAAAAGACCATCGCTCGTCCCCGACCGCCACTCATAAGGAAGACAATCAATAAATACCGCATGCTCCAACTTTGTTACATAAAGGTTCACCATACGTGCATGCTACGGGAATCACAAACTTCAACACAAGTATTTCTACAATCCACAACTACCCACTAGCATGACTCTAATATCACCATCTTTATATCGCAAAACTATTGCAAGGAATCAAACATATCATATTCAGTGATCTACAAGTTTTATGTAGGATTTTATGACTAACCATGTGAATGACCCATTCATGTCATCTCTCTAAATAGATATTAGTGAAGAAAGAGAGTTTAATTCTTTCTACAAAAGATATGCCCATGCTCTAACAAATATAAGTGAAGCGAAAGAGCATTCTACAAATGGCGGTTTTCTATGTGAAGAGAAACAGGCAATCCAAACTTCAAATGATATAAGTGAAGCACATGAAGCGTTCTATAAAGCCATACTCAAAAGATATAAGTGAAGGGCAATGAGAATTCTATAAATCAACCATGGACTATCTCATACCAGCATGGTGCATCAAAGAAAAGTGAAAACTAAATGCAAAAGACGATCCAAGATTTACGTGTATCATGTGAAGAATAAAAATATAGCTCCAAGTGAAATTACCGATGATCATTAGAAGAAAGAGGGGATGCCTTCTGGGGCATCCCCAAGCTTGGTTGCTTGGGAGTCCTTGAATATTTCCTTCGGGTGCCTCAGGAATCCCCAAGCTTAGGCTCTTGATACTCCTTATTCCTTCATCCATCGTGATCTCTCCCAAAACTTGAAAACTTCAATCACACAAAACTTAATGGATAGTTCGGTAAGATCCGTTAGTATAATAAAGCAAATCACTACTCAAAGTACTCTTGAAAACTAATTCATATTTTGTTTTTTCATTGTAGCTACTGTAATATAACTTTTTCATGGCTTAATCCACTGATAGAAATCGATAGTTTCATCAAAACAAGCAAACTATGCATCAAAAACAGAATCTGCCTTAAACAGGACAGTCTGTAGTAATCTGAACATTCACCATACTTCTAGTACTCCAAAAATTCTGAAAAATTTAGGAAAAATAAACAATTTGTATAGAAAGACAGTGCAAAAAGTTTCAGAACCATTTTGACATTCCAGTAAAAAAATGTAAAATCGTGCACTATAGCCAAAGTTTCTGTTCTGCACCGCACAAACCAACAAGCAATGTAAACATCCTAAAGGCAAATCTTGGCACATTATTTTATAATACAATGGAATTGTACAAGGGGATAATTATTTTTGTTGAAAGGTTTCTGTAATCAAGATTCACAAAGTTTCCGTGAGCATGAACAAAGTTCAAGGAGCTCCCCCACTTCAACAATGCTTGTCTCTCTCACTTTCACTTTCCTTTTTGAAAAGTTTTGGGTTCCCCTCTTTATTTTTTTGTTTTTAAACTATATAAAAGCACTCAACAGAAGTAAATGTCTCTCTAAAACTTCCGGGTTGTCTCCCTGGCAGCGCTTTCTTTAAAGCCATTAAGCTAGGCATATAGTGCTCAAGTAATGGATCCACCCGGATCCCAAGGTATATCAAAGCCAATTTTAATTAACAATGATTTGTGGTTTAGTAGTGAGCACAAAGCAACATATATCATGTAATGACAAAGTATAACTCTCTTCCTATGCATCGGCATGTCATAAAAGAACAATTCATGCACACATAGTAAAGGCCAATGCATAGTATAAATAGTTTCTTGCAATTTTACCATATTGGAAACATGGAGAGGCAGAGATGTAGTTACTCTCTCATAATAATTGCAAGTAGGAGCAGCAAGCACATGCATATTATATTCATCAGAATTATCATGTGCAACGGTAAAATGCAACCCATTAATATAATCCTTAATAAGGGCAAACTTCTCCGATATAGTGTAGTCGGGAGAATTCAAATAGATAATAGGACTATCGTGTGTGGGTGCAATAGCAACAATTTCATGTTTAAGGAACTATAGCAAGTTCATCTCCATAAGCATAATTCATATTGGCATCTTGGCCACAAGCATAGCGAGCATCATCAAAAAGGGATATTTCAAAAGAATCAACGGGATCATAACAATCATCATAGCAATCATCCTTCAGTAAGCATGAAGGGAAATTAAACAATGTATGAGTTGAAGAGTTACTCTCATTAGAAGGTCGGCACGGGTAGCTAATCTGCTCTTCCTCCTTTTGTTCTTCGCTCTCCTCGTCATATTTTTATCTAATGAGCTCATAGTTTCATTAATTTCTTCTTCCATAGACTCCTGTAAAATATTAGTCTCTTCTCAAACAGCAGAGACTTTCTCAATAAATTCATCAATATCATAATTTTATTTATAATTCTCATAGCAATATTTAAAGATAGCTAAATTTTCAGGTCTATAAACTGAATCATCAAAATCTTCACACTCTTTAAACAAAGATTCAATTTCATAAGCACCCACAAAAGCAATGAATTCTTCTATTTGTTCCACATCATAGTAATCATATACACCGTTAGCATAAGAAGCTAAGGTTTCATTATCATTAAATTCACATGAAAAGGGAAGGTGTGGAGCCTTCATCCTAGAGCAAGAAGTATAATCATATCTCAAGCATAGTTGCCGAGCATACCAATGCAACATATGAATTTGATCCCATAATAGTTTCCCTTTTTGAGTTAAGCGATAATCCCTAAAGTATTCACATTGATCCAATGTTACTCCCATTATAAAGTTGAATGGGGTTTTCTCAGGATTATCAAAGTAGTACATAATATCTTTCACATAATGAGCATCGAGGGTTTTAGGAGGTTCCCCATCTCCATGAGTAACAAGTAAACCTAATTTTTTTGGTATTTCGTGTTCCATATACATAACTAAAGATAGAGAACAACTTAGAACAGCAAATAAAAGTTACTTAGTGATAAAGCAAACAAGCACACACGAGAATATTCACCCCACGCTATTGCTCCCCGGCAACGGCGCCAGAAAAAGGTCTTGATAACCCACAAGTATAAGGGATCAATTGTAGCCTATTTCGATAAGTAAGAGTGTCGAACCCAACGAGGAGCTAAAGGTAGAACAAATATTCCCTCAAGTTCTATCGACCATCGATAAAACTCTACGCACGCTTAACTTTCGCTTTACCTAGAACAAGTATGAAACTAGAAGTACTTTGTAGGTGTTTTTGGATAGGTTTGCAAGATAATAAAGAGCGCGTAAATAAAAAGTAGGGGCTATTTAGATGAAGACACAACTAAGTTAGTTTTAGTAGAGAGCTTGTTGTCACACAAGAAAGTTATTTGTCCCTAGGCAATCGATAACTAGACCGGTAATCATTATTGCAATTTTATTTGAGGATGAGGCATAAGCTAACATACTTTATCTTCTTGGATCATATGCACTTATGATTGGAACTCTAGGAAGCATCCACAACTACTAAAGATCATTAAGGTAAAACCCAACCATAGCATTATAAGGCATCAAGTCCTCTTTATTCCCATACGCAAACAAACTACTTACTCGGGTCTGTGTTTCTATCACTCACGCCACCCACCATAAGCAAATCATGAACATATTGCAAACCCTACAGCAGGGATCCCTCACGCTTGAGCGACACAGAGAGCACCATAGGACAACACCAATAATAAAACATGCAACTCAAACCAATCACGATCATCAATTAACCCATAGGACAAAATGGATCTACTCAAACATCATAGGATAGCCATACATCATTTGGAAATAATATATAGCGTTGAGCACCATGTTTAAGTAGAGATTAAAGCGGGTAAAAGAGGGGTTACACCTCTGCATAGAGGGGGAAGAGTTGGTGATGATGGCGGTGAAGTTGTTGGTGTAGATTGCGGTGATGAAGATGGCCCCGGCGGCGTTCCGGCGCCACTGGAAGAGAGGGGGAGAGAGCCCCCCTTCTTCTTCTTCTTCCTTGACCTTCTCCCTAGATGGGAGAAGGGTTTCCCCTCTGGTCCATGGCCTCCATGGCATGGGAGGGGCGAGAGCCCCTCCGAGATTGGATCTGTCTCTCTGTCTCTCTCTGTTTCTGCGTTCCTCATTCTGCCCTTTCTCCGTTTCTTAAATTCATGGAGATCCGTAACTCCTATTGGGCTGAATTTTGGACACGATTTTTATCTGGATATTAGCATTCTTGCGGCGAAAGAAGGGCACCAGCCGCCTTACGGGGTGGCCACGAGGGCCCAGGGCGCGCCTGACCCCCTGGGACGTGCCCCCCTGCCTCGTGGCCCCCTCCGGCATCGTCTCGCGTTGATTCTTCTTCCCAAAATTCACATATATTCCAAAAAAATCAGTTTTTATCCCGTTTGGACACCGTTTGATATGGATTTTCTGTGAAACAAAAAACATGCAACAAACAGGAACTGGCACTGGGCACTGGATCAATATGTTAGTCCCAAAAATAGTATAAAAAGTTGCCAAAAGTATATGAAATGTGTAGAATATTGGCATGGAACAATAAAAAATTATAGATACGACAAAGACGTGTCATAGTGCTTGATTGAAAATCTGAAAGTCCTAAAACCCTGCTCCACCTTTACATTTTGGTTGCTGGAGTTTTTACCAAGCCTTCCAATGAACCTTTCATTTTCCTTCGCTCAATCCCCAATAGAAGTTCCTCACCATGTTTGTTAAATCATCACATACAAAAAAGGGCAGTTCAAAAAAAACCATGGTATATGTTGGAAGTGCTGGAGCCACTAATTTAATAAGAACTTCCCTGCCTGGCTGAGCAAGATGGCCATCACTCCACTGGACAAGTCTTTTCAAAAGTTGTGCTTGTAAATTTTGGAACTTTCCTTTTGACATCCTTCTACAAAACCGTATATGATACCTATCGACTTTCTTGAACACTTGAGGGCTAACCGTTATGCAGGTGACGGAATCGTTCCTCCATATTGCACATCTACTCCATCTTGCAAATTTATTCTTTAAGATTTAAAGGAAAAAGTATTAGAAAAACTAGAAAACAAGCATAATAATTGTCTTAGGAAATTAGAACTCAGTTTGTAACTACCCAAATGGGACCACTAAAATTGCTTTAATCGTGCTAGAAAACTAGTGTACAGAAATTTAACAGTTTAATTTTTCTATGCACATTAATAACATTTTAACTTTACAACTCTATACTTAAAAATACAAATTTTATACGCATGCTTTACACTACTCCCCAGTTTTAATGAAAAACTTATGATGATAATTGTATCTATTGGATCCATCAACGACCATAATTAGTTTGTCACACATAATTATTATGCGATGTCTTAGAGCACTAAGGCATGAAAGTAGTCACTGCCAGGAAAAGCTAGGTTGTCCATAGCCGCCCCCTTCGCCTCACGCTGCCACCTGTGGGACGCTGAGCAAAGCCCACACGGCATCGGCGGTGACATGAAGGTCCTACTTGTGGATGGTGTCTTGGTGCATCAATTTGGCGGGAGTCTATGTCCTGGTCGGACGACGAGACGCCGGTGTTGCCCCAGTATAGAAACGATGTCCTTCCTGTCATGTCCTCATTCCATCGGCGCGCTTAGCGCCGGTGGAGGGCGTGTGGAATTGTGTTTCCTATAGATCTTGTTGGATCCGGTTGGTTTTCGTCTCCGGTGGATTCATTTGTATTCAGTTAACACTCATGACATTTGGAGTATATACGAGCTCTTTGCAATGTCTTCTTCTCCGGGGCGATGATATGCTACGCAGATAGCGGCCTCGGCGTCTTCTGATCTACATCAACGAGTTCCCGACCGTTGTTTCTGCAAGCTCATGGGTTTAAACAAGTTTGCTCTTCCAGGCGGAGGCCCAGATATGACATCGAGTTTTTCTCAAGGCACGTCGTCAATTGATGGAGGAGGAATAAAATTTTAGCACCCCAAAGAAATTTTATTTCCCTATAAGGATTTGTTTGTAAAAATTTGTGATACTTAGTATAAGGCGTTGATACGTCTCCAACGTATCTATAATTTTTTATTGTTAAATGCTATTATATTATCTGTTTAGGATGTTTAATGGGCTTTAATTTACCTTCTTATATTATTTTTGGGACTAACCTACTAACCAAAGGCCCAGTGCAAATTGGTGTTTTTTGCCTATTTCAGTGTTTCGGAGAAAAGGAATATCAAACGGAATGCAAACGGAAAGAAACCTTCGGGAGAGTTATTTTTGGAACAAACGTGATCCAGGAGACTTAGAGTGGACGTCAAGAAAGAAGCAAGGCGACCACGAGGCAGGGAGGCGCACCCAGGGGGTAGGCGCGCCCCCCACCCTCGTGGGCCCCTCGCAGCTCCACCGACGTACATCTTCCTCCTATATATACACATATACCCCGAAAACATCCAGGAGCACCACGAAACCTTATTTCCACCGCCGCAACCTTCTATACCCATGAGATCCCATCTTGGGGACTTTTCCGGCACTCTACCGGAGGGGGAATCGATCACGGAGGGCTTCTACATCAACACCATAGCCTCTCCGATGATGTGTGAGTAGTTTACCATAGACCTTCGGGTCCATAGTTATTAGCTACATGCCTTCTTCTCTCTCTTTGGATCTTAGTACAAAGTTCTCCTCGATTCTCTTGGAGATCTATTCGATGTAATACTTTTTTGCGGTGTGTTTGTCGAGATCCGATGAATTGTGGGTTTATGATCAAGATTATCTATGAACAATATTTGATTCTTCTCTGAAATCTTTTATGCATGATTTAAATATCTTTGCAAGTCTCTTCGAATTATCAGTGTGGTGTGGCCTACTAGATTGATCGTTCTTGCAATAGGAGAAGTGCATAGCTTTGGGTTCAATCTTGCGGTGTCCTTTCCCAGTGATAGCAGGGGCAGCAAGGCACGTATTGTATTGTTGCCATAGAGGATAAAAATATGGGGTTTATATCATATTGCTTGAGTTTATCCCTCTACATCATGTCATCTTGCCTAATGCGTTACTTTGTTCTTATGAACTTAATACTCTAGATGCATGCTGGATAGCGGTTGATGTGTGGAGTAATAGTAGTAGATGCAGAATCGTTTCGGTCTACTTGTCGCAGATGTGATGCCTATATACAATGATCATGCCTAGATATTATCATAAGTATTCGCTTTTCTATCAATTGCTCGACAGTAATTTGTTCACCCACCGTAGAATTTGCTATCTTGAGAGAAGCCACTAGTGAAACCTATGGCCCCCGGGTCTATCTTCCATCATATTATTTCCATATCAATTTGCTATTTCTATTACCGTTTATTTTGCAATATTTATTTTCCAATCTATATCATAAAAATACCAAAAATATTTATCTTCTTATCTCTATCAGATCTCACTTTCGTAAGTGGCCGTGAAGGGATTGACAACCCCTTTATTGCGTTGGTTGCGAGGTTCTTGTTTGTTTGTGCAGGTACTACGTGACTTGTGTGTTACCTCCTACTGGATTGATGCCTTGGTTCTCAAAAACTAAGGGAAATACTTACGCTACTGTGCTGCATCACCCTTTCCTCTTCAAGGGAAAACCAACGCATGCTCAAGAGGTAGAAAGAAGGATTTCTGGCACCGTTGCCGGGGAGGTTGCACCAAGTCTAGTCAAGATTTGATCTCCCATCAACAAGCCATTTCTGGCGCCGTTGCCGGGGAGGTTGCATCAAGTCAAGACATACCAAGTACCATCACAAACTCTTATCCCTCGCATTACATTATTTGCCATTTGCCTCTCATTTTCCTCTCCTCCACTTCACCTTTGCCTTTCTTCGCCTTCTTCCCGTATGTCTTTTTGTTTGTGTTTCCACGTGCCTTCTATTTGCTTGCATCTTTGCTTGCTAAAAATCTATTGATATGGATCCACTTAAAGTGTTCTACTTGGATCATCTTCGATCCTTATGCGCTCGTACTGAAACCCCAACTTGCCTAGTTGATGGGAAATCTTTAGATGAGCATGCTCATTTTGTGCGTCATCGTTTGTCTGAAAAGGGGAAGCTCTTATGGTATCAAATAAATAGTTTGCTATGTTATGCTTGGACTCTTTGTGAAATTCATGACTTTACTTGTTTCTCTAAGAACCCTAAAAAACACCTTCCCTACCTATGTGAGTTTAATGATAATGAAATCTTATCTTCTTATGGAAAGGGTGTTTATAGCTATTATGATATCGAACAAATTGAAGAATTTGTCATTTTTAAGGATGCTCATGAAGTTGCTTCTTTGATTGAAAAGTATGATATTACTCTCTACAAATCTGAAAATTCCGACATACTTAAATATTGCTATGAAAACTATGCTCACAATGCCTATGTTAAGGAATTTATTGAGAGAATGACTGTTGCTTTGGAAGAAAATAATGATATGCACGAATCTATAGATAACTATGATTCCTATGATTTGATTAAAATATCCCTTGATGAACATGATGCTTGCTATTCTTATGGCCATGATGCCAATATTTATGGAGATGAATTTGCTATAGTTCCTTACGTTAAACACGAGATTATTGCTATTGCACCCATACTTGATAGTTCCTTGAATCAAAAGCATGATTGTAATGATTTTACTATAAATTCTATTGACGACAGTTGTGCTAATAATATGCAAAACCCTAAGCCTGGGGATGCTAGTTTTGCTATGTCTACTACTTGTTGCAATGATCATGATTGGGGTGATTCTTCTTATGATCTTGAAAAATTATTTAAGCCCCATGATGAATATGAGATTGATAATAGTGTTTGCAATAATATTGAAAGTGGGTTTGGAAGAGTGTCAACTTTAGATCCCACATATTTGGAGAATGTTCAATCTTATGGTATTTTTGATAAAAGTGGGTTTGGAGAGGTCATGACTTTAGTTAATGATAATCCCACTATTTTGGAAGAGTGTCAACTTCGTATGCATGTGGATCGTGTTGAGAATATGTTATGTGATAGTTATTTTGTTGAATTTGCATATGATCCTACATGTAATTATTATGAGAGAGGAAAATATGGTTGTAGAAATTTCCATGTTACAAAAGTACCTCTCGTTGTGTTGAGATTGCTATCGTCTCTTTCTTCTTCCTTGAATATGCTAGTTTTTGCATGTCTTGATAATTTATTTGCCTATAAGATGCCTATGCATAGGAAGTATGTTAGACTTAGATGTGTTTTTCGTATGCTATATGATGTTCTCTTTGTGCTTCAATTCTTGTCTTTCATGTGAGCATCATCGAAATTATCAATGCCTAGCTAGGGGCGTTAAACGATAGCGCTTGTTGGGAGGCAACCCAATTTTATATTTTGTTTCTTGTTTTTTGTTCCTGTTTAGTAAAAAATAATTAATCTAGCTTCTGTTTAGATGTGTTTTAATTAGTGTTTATGCCAAGTAGAACCTTTGGGAAGACTTGGGGGAAGTCTTTGCAATCTTGCTGTAAAAAACAGAAACTTTAGCGCTCACGAGATTTGCTGCCATTTTTTTACTAGAGAGTGCAATTAGGTTGATTCTTTTTGCATATGATTAATAGACAAATTCCTCACGTCCACCAATTTATTTCAGAATTTTTGGGGTTACATAAGTATTCGAAACCTACAAATTACTACAGACTGTTCTGTTTTTGACAGATTCTGTTTTTCGTGTGTTGTTTGCTTATTTTGACGAATCTATGGCTAGTATCGGGGGGTATGAACCATAGAGAAGTTGGAATATAGTAGTTTTAACACCAATATAAATAAATAATGAGTTCATTAAAGTACCTTGAAGTGGTGATTTGTTTTCTTATACTAACGGAGCTCATGAGATTTTCCGTTGAAGTTTTGTGTTGTGAAGTTTTCAAGTTTTGGGTAAAGATTTTATGGATTTTGGAATAAAGAGTGGAAAGAGCCTAAGCTTGGGGATGCCCAAGGCACCCCCAAGGTAAAATTCAAGGACAACCAAAAGCCTAAGCTTGGGGATGCCCTAGAAGGCATCCCCTCTTTCGTCTTCGTCTATCGGTAACTTTACTTGAGGCTATATTTTTATTCACCACATGATATGTGTTTTGCTTGGAGCGTATTGTATGATTCGAGTCTTTGATTTTTAGTTTACCACAATCATCCTTTCTGTACACACCTTTTGGGAGAGACACACATGAATCGGAATTTATTAGAATACTCTATGTGCTTCACTTATATCTTTTGAGCTAGATAATTTTGCTCTAGTGCTTCACTTATATCTTTTTAGAGCACGGTGGTGGTTTTAGTTTATATAAATTATTGATCTCTCATGCTTCACTTATATTATTTTGAGAGTCTTATAAAACAGCACTGTAATTTGCCTTGGCTATAAAATTAGTCCTAATATGATAGGCATCCAAGATGGGTATAATAAAAACTATCATAAAAAGTGCATTGAATAGTATGAGAAGTTTGATACTTGATGGTTGTTTTGAGATATAAAGATGGTGATATTAGAGTCATGCTAGTTGAGTAGTTTTGAATTGGAGAAATACTTGTGTTAAAGTTTGTGATTCCCATAGCATGCACGTATGGTGAACCGTTATGTGATAAAGTCGGAGCATGATTTATTTATTGATTGTCTTCCTTATGAGTGGCGGTCGGGGACGAGCGATGGTCTTTTCCTACCAATATATCCCCCTAGGAGCATGCGTGTAGTGCTTTGTTTCGATAACTAATAGATTTTTTCAATAAGTATGTGAGTTCTTTATGACTAATGTTGAGTCCATGGATTATACGCACTCTCACCCTTCCACCATTGCTAGCCTCTCTAGTACCGCGCAACTTTCGCCGGTACCATAAACCCACCATATACCTTCCTCAAAAAAGCTACCACACTTACCTATTATGGCATTTTCATAGCCATTCCGAGATATATTGCCATGCAACTTACCACCATTCCGTTTATTATGACACGCTTCATCATTGGCATATTGCTTTGCATGATCATGTATTTGACATCGTATTTGTGGCAAAGCCACGTTCATAATTCTTTCATACATGTCACTCCTGATTCATTGCACATCCCAGTACACCGCCGGAGGCATTCACATAGAGTCATATTATGTTCTAGTATCGAGTTGTAATTTTTGAGTTGTAAGTAAATAAAAGTGTGATGATCATCATTATTAGAGCATTGTCCCAAGTGAGGAAAGGATGATGGAGACTATGATTCCCCCACAAGTCGGGATGAGACTCCGGATGAAAAAAAGGGAAAGGCCATAAAAAGAGAAGGCCCAAAAAAAAGAAAAAGAGAGAAGGGACAATGCTACTATCCTTTTACCACACTTGTGCTTCAAAGTAGCACCATGATCTTCATGATAGAGAGTCTCCTATATTGTCACTTTCATATAGTAGTGGGAATTTTACATTATAAAACTTGGCTTGTATATTCCAATGATGGGCTTCCTCAAAATGCCCTAGGTCTTCGTGAGCAAGTAAGTTCGATGCACACCCACTTAGTTTCTTTTTGAGCTTTCATACACTTATAGCTCTAGTGCATCCGTTGCATGGCAATCCCTACTCACTCACATTGATATCTATTGATGGGCATCTCCATAGCCCGTTGATACGCCTAGTTGATGTGAGACTATCTTCTCCTTTTGTCTTCTCCACAACCACCATTCTATTCCACCTATAGTGCTATGTCCATGGCTCATGCTCATGTATTGCGTGAAGATTGAAAAAGTTCGAGAACATCAAAAGTATGAAACAATTGCTTGGCTTGTCATCGGGGTTGTGCATGATTTAAGTACTTTGTGTGGTGAAGATAGAGCATAGCCAGACTATATGATTTTGTAGGGATAACTTTCTTTGGCCATGTTATTTTGAGAAGACATAATTGCTTTGTTAGTATGCTTGAAGTATTATTATTTTTATGTCAATATTAAACTTTTGTCTTGAATCTTTCGAATCTGAGCATTCATGCCACAATAAAGAAAATTACATTGACAATTATGCTAGGTAGCATTCCACATCAAAAATTCTGTTTTTATCATTTACCTACTCGAGGACGAGCAGGAATTAAGCTTGGGGATGCTTGATATGTCTCCAACGTATCTATAATTTTTTATTGTTCCATGCTATTATATTATCTGTTTTGGATGTTTAATGGGCTTTAATTTACCTTTTTATATTATTTTTGGGACTAACCTACTAACCAAAGGCCCAGTGCAAATTGCTGTTTTTTTGCCTATTTCAGTGTTTCGCAGAAAAGGAATATCAAACGGAATCCAAATGGAATGAAACCTTCGGGAGAGTTATTTTTGGAACAAACGTGATCCAGGAGACTTGGAGTGTATGTCAGGAAAGAAGCGAGGCGGCCACGAGGCAGGGAGGCGCGCCCCCCACCCTCGTGGGCCCCTCGCAGCTCCGCCGACGTACTTCTTCCTCCTATATATACCCATATACCCCGAAAACATCCAGGAGCACCACGAAACCCTATTTCCACCGCTGCAACCTTCTGTACCCGTGAGATCCCATCTTGGGGCCTTTTCCAGCGCTCTGCCGGAGGGGGAATCGATCACGGAGGGCTTCTACATCAACACCATAGCCTCTCTGATGATGTGTGAGTAGTTTACCACAAACCTTCGGGTCCATAGTTATTAGCTACATGCCTTCTTCTCTCTCTTTGGATCTCAATACAAAGTTCTCCTTGATTCTCTTGGAGATATATTCGATGTACTTCTTTTTTGCGGTGTGTTTGTCGAGATCCAATGAATTGTGGGTTTATGATCAAGATTATCTATGAACAATATTTGATTCTTCTCTGAAATCTTTTATGCATGATTTAAATATCTTTGCAAGTCTCTTCGAATTATCAGTTTGGTTTGGCCTACTAGATTGATCGTTCTTTCAATGGGAGAAATGCTTAGCTTTGGGTTCAATCTTGCGGTGTCCTTTCCCAGTGACAGCAAGGGTAGCAAGGCACGTATTGTATTGTTGCCATTGAGGATAAAAAGATGGGGTTTATATCATATTGCTTGAGTTTATCCCTCTACATCATGTCATCTTGCCTAATGCGTTACTCTGTTCTTATGAACTTAATACTCTAGATGCATGCTGGATAGCGGTCGATGTGTGGAGTATTAATAGTAGTAGATGCAGAATCGTTTCGGTCTACTTGTCGCGGAAATGATGCCTATATACAATGATCATGCCTAGATATTCTCATAAGTATTCACTTTTCTATCAATTGCTCGACAGTAATTTGTTCACCCACTGTAGAATTTGCTATCTTGAGAGAAGCCACTAGTGAAACCTATGGCCCCCGGGTCTATCTTCCATCATATTATTTCCATATCAATTTGCTATTTCTATTACCGTTTATGTTGCAATCTTTATTTTCCAATCTATATCATAAAAATATCAAACATATTTATCTTACTATCTCTATGAGATCTCACTTTCGTAAGTGACCGTAAAGGGATTGACAACCCTCTATCGCGTTGGTTGCGAGGTTCTTATTTGTTTGTGCAGGTAGTAGGTGACTTGTGTGTTACCTCCTACTGGATTGATACCTTGGTTCTCAAAAACTGAGGAAAATACTTACACTACTGTGTTGCATTACCCTTTCCTCTTCAAGGAAAAATCAACGCATGCTCAAGAGGTAGCAGGCGTTAGGCTTTTTAAAAAAAAAATACTCTCTCCTTAAAGAAATATAAGTACATTTAGATCACTACTTTAGTGATCCAAATGCTCTTATATTTCTTTATATAGGGAGTAGAAGCAAACGTTGTATTCCATGCACTAAAAAAATGGAGTGTCCTTATCTTTACCTACTAATAAAATACGAAATGTTTCTATCGGTCCATAGTCATATTTTTATGAAAAAGTCTCTGGTTATTTCTTTAAGTAACCCATAGTCCAACATTAGGTGCCCTTTCTTTGTTGGGCTTCGGTCCAACTGTCGCAGCCGCTATATGGTGTGCCTGGGCGTCGGTTGGTATTCTGCATTCAGCTGCAGTAGGCCCAGTATGATCTGTTTTCAGCCTGCTACATGTAACTTTGCAACTTTAATTCAGATTAAAAAAATTGTATAGGTAATTTGATCAGAAAAATGTGTAGTTTCTAACCGTGCTATTATTTGTGCCTTTTAACTATTTTAAAATTTTGTTCATAACATAACATAAACTTAACTAATATAATTAATTGCTATGGTGTATTTTGGAAAATGCTAACACAATATAACTTTTATATAAGCTTTATATATATGAAATATGTTACGAGGGCCTATATGGATTGGAGGGAGTATAAATGACAGATTTCAATGGGCGCATAGGTGTAACAAAGAAAGAAGAGAATGTAACAAAGAAAGAAGAGAATAAAAAGTGTGATCGGTAGGGATAAAAAAAGAGCGAGAGTTTAAAAATGAAGGAGAGAATAACACAAATGCATTGATATTAATATCAATGTACTCCCGCCGTCCGCTAAAAAGTGTGCGTCTGGCTCGAGTAGTTTTCCCAAAATAAGCGTACATCTGGCTCCACGGCGATCCATCGAGGTGATTTTGCGTTCACCCCCTCGGTCTACGCCTCGAGGCAACCACAACGGTCGACCACCCAATCCACTCGTTTTCTCCCCCGACGACCCGATCCACTCGTCCTCTCCTCAAAAATTTCCCCAATCTTCCTCCTCTCCCAAAATGCCTCTCCTCCCCCGATCCAATCCCTGTTTGCTAGGAGTCAATCCTCCAATCCAAGGCAGTCGTTGGTCATCGAGAGAGTAATGGCGGCCAGTCTATATAAACTCCCAGTACGGTGTGCCACACTGGAGCCATGGCGGGCGGCGGAGCGGGCAGAGGAGCGGAAGCCGACAATGGCCAGCGAATCGTGGCCGTCGCGACGGCCAACAGCGCTACATGCGACCGTGGAGGATCTGGTTTTGGAGGTCTCACCTGCGAGTGGCATGCATCTAATACAATAATAAAAAGGGATTAATATCTAGGGACATGTGAGGTGCATGCATACGTGAGTTGTTGTGGAGTGTGTGACTGTTATATGCAACGGAAATAAGAGCATCAGTTTTATGCAACGAATTAGGGTCATTTCACTTAGACGTAGATATTTTTTTATTAATCTTCAAGCGTATGCAAAGATGGCCTAAAACACATTTAATATAATCCTTTTATTGAGATTTTCTCATGACTTGGTGCAGATTTCAAACATTGCTTCAACTTACAAATAAATGTGTTGGTATAAAAAAATTGAAAATTAGGCTTTTAAGATTAAAATCGTCGTACAGAAACCATACCAAAAGTATTATACGTGTAGCATGCTTCTTAACGTACTCCCTCCGTCCGCTAGAAAGTGTGCGTCTGGCTCGAGTAGTTTTCCCAAAATAAGCGTACACCTAGCTCCACGGTGATCCATCGAGGTAATTTTGCGTTCACCCCCTCGGTCTACGCCTCGAGGCAACCACAACGGTCGACCACCCAATCCACTCGTTTTCTCCTCCCGACGACCCGATCCACTCGTCCTCTCCCCAAAAATTTCCCGAATCTTCCTTCTCTCCCAAAACACCTCTCCTCCCCCGATCCAATCACTGTTTGCTAGGAGTCAATCCTCCAATCCAAGGCAGTCTGGTCATCGAGAGAGTAATGGCGGCCAGTCTATATAAACTCCCAGTACGGTGTGCCTCACTGGAGCCATGGCGGGCGGCGGAGCGGGCAGAGCGGAAGCCGACGATGGCCAACGAATCGTGGCCGTCGCGACGGCCAACAGCGCTACATGCGACTGTGGAGGATCTGGTTTTGGAGGTCTCACCTGTGAGCTCTTGAGGCCAAACTACTTGAATAGCTAGTAGTATCTTTTCAATCAAAAATTGCCTCGATGTTTCTCTCTTTACTAAGATTGTTTAGGTGATTAGTGTCCCTCTTGGACGGTAATCACTTTTCCTTGGCGCTGGCTCCGACAAACAACAACGCAAATCAAGTTAGATTAAGTGCTGATGTGCATAATAAATAAAAGAATTAAAGGTTGAAATTCCCTTTTTGATAAAGGGCCAAATGCTTATCTTCCCATAAAAAATGCAAATACCTTCTAAATTTTATCTAGGCCTGGCTATAGCAACCAAAAACATGATTTTGCCAATGGAGTTCTTATTTTACACAGTCCTATGTGGGTCTTCTTCGGATGGAAGCTTGTAGAATTTCATGGTCTTCTAAGTAGTGTTAAACCACTTTTCATCTGTATGGATTATGTTTCGCATATTCCTGAACGTGGGTCTATTTTGCAAACTTTGCTGGTCAAACATAGAGAGACAAAACTGCAGCCTGGCCTTTTTGTTTGCTTCCTTCAAATATGGTTTGAGTGAGCTTGAATGCCTATCGAGCAAGCCATCTGTAAACATCCTATGTAGTGTGCTTTTCTTCACACCCAAAGCTCTTGTGAGGCTGTGTATAGTTCTCCTTTGACTCCGAGGAATCTCAACAACCATATTGAGGTGAACTACAATCCTTTTACGCCCACTATTTTTCGGCTTCCTCGATCTTACATCAATGGGTAAGCCTTATCGAAGACACTCCTTCACTCTCCTCCAAACACGTCTGACCTTGTGCACTGAAACATGGAAAATTTTGCAACTTCTCTAGTTGTGGTCTTCTTTAATTTCCGAGTTGACACTTCTTTCTAGCAATTCTTCATAAATACCAGTCCTTTGCATATCTATTAAATTCTTGTGTTTGTCTTCATCATGAACTTGCTCATTATCTTGTTCCTCTTGCTCGACATGCATATCTTCTTCTGGTGCTGAATCATACATGGCTTCATCTGGTTCTGAATCATCAGGCTCTTCTTCCTCAAACTGAATCTCTATGTCGCATGCATACACACCGTAGTCATCCTGGCCAACTTGAAGGTTGTGTAGAGCTTCATTCATTGCTTGCACTTCCTCTTGTATGCTCTGGAAAACACCAGCTTGGTCTTCAAGTTCATCGTCTACAAGATCAGGATTAACTACTGTATGCAAAAGAATTAAACAAGAAGAGTTGAATAGATCAGCAAAGAGTACATGGATCCATGTTTAGATCAAAGTGATGTTCAGGCTGGAGTTCTTCATGCAAGGCAGCTTCAAGTTCATCATCTACAAAGTGAGATTTTGTGAGTAGTTGGGTACGATTGTAATTAAACATTCAAATATGCTATTACTAAATTCTTTACTAACCTGATTCATCCGATTCATGCAGATCCTCCTCTCCATGGGCAACATGGGGCTGATGTTCATCTTCTACCTCAAGGCACCATCATGATTAGCTATTGTATGCAAAAGAATTGAACAAGAAGAATTGAACAGATCAGCAAAGAGTACATGGGTCCATGTTTAGATCAAAGTGGTGTTCAGGCTGGAGTTCATCATGCAAGGCAGCTTCATCTTCTTCCTATAGAGGTTGCTCATGCAAGGCAGCTTCACGTTCTTCCTCATCTAGTGGTGCTATGTTCAAGTCCATGGCCATGGATAGTGTGTGTGGTGTACTGTTTGCTTCATGTGAGCTGCCTTTTGTAGCTCGGTTAGACGCTTGGGTTCTAATTTCTCTGGCACCACTTCTAATTACTCTAGCACCAAGTACTATTGTTAGTTTAGTAGTTTAAATGGCGGGAACAGTGAAAATGGAGCTCAACTCTCTGGCGCCAAGTACTTTCTGGTATTTGGATTTCTTTTTTGCTTTGTGTTGCATTAAATGTACACTTGAATCGAAGCAATACCACAGCTACCTGTAGCTTAAATGAGGGGTGGAAGGGGGTTTGTGCAAAATTTGTTAATTTGTCTCGAAACACCCAGGCGCATACTTTCTAGCAGACAGAGGAAGTATTATTGATATGAATTTCCGCTAGACCTGAGTGTGTGCCTCTCTGTCTGGCCGGGCACAATCAAATGTTATTGGGCCATGCTGACGGATATTTCAGTGGACACGTCAATTATCTATCCCATACATTTTTCATCGGACAAGGGGGGGGGGAGTATGTGCTATATACATTAATGAAAGACCGACCGGATATTTGTCATAGCACCGTAACGTGCCAACGCACAAAGACGACGCAGGTGGGCCCCACGATGCTGTCACGGGCCCGACCGAGACGACCGACCCCGAAAAGCATTCCATTTGCCAAGGCACCAGGAATATCCACGTCATGAGTAACCTGTCTGCATCCCACCCACGTTCACACCACCGTAACCACCCACCAAACCACCCCAAAGCGGGCTAAAAAAAATATAGGAAAAATGAAAAGAAAAAGGTGAAAACAAGTTTGCAAAGATGATATGCTACGCGGATCGCTGCCTCGGCGTCTTCTGATCTACATCAGCAAGTTCCCGAACGTTGTTTCTACAAGCTCATGGGTTTAAACAAGTTTGCTCTTCCAGGCGGAGGCCCAGATACAGCATCGAGCTTTGCTCAGCGCGCCATCAATTGATGGAGGAGGAATAAAATTTTAGCACCCTAAAGAAATTTTATTTCTCTATAAGGATGTGTTTGTAAAAATTGGTGATACTTAGTATAAGGCGTTAGGCTTTTTCAAAAAAAAAATACTCCCTCCGTAAAGAAATATAAGTACGTTTAGATCACTATTTTAGTGATCCAAATGCTCTTATATTCCTTTACAGAGGGAGTAGAAGCAAACGTTGTATTCCATGCTGGAGTGTCCTTATCTGTACCTACAAATAAAATACGGAGTGTTTCTACCAGCCCATAGTCATATTTTTATGAAAAGCCCCTGTTTATTTCTTTAAGTAACCCACAATTCAATATTAAGTGATCTTTCTTTGTTAGGCTTCAGTCCAACTGCAGCAGCCGTTGTATGGTGTGCCTGGGCGCCAGTTGGTATTCTGCATGCAGCTGCAGTAGGCCCAGTTCGATCTGTTTTCAGTCTGTTAGGTCCCTGACTTTTAGTATTGTTTACATATAACTTTGCAACCGTAATTCAAATTAAAAAATTATATATGTAATTTGATCAGAAAAATGCGTAGTTTCTAACTGTGCTATTATTTGTTCCTGTTAACTATTTTAAAATTCTGTTCATAACATAAACTTAACTAATCTAATTAATTGCTATGGTGTATTTTGGGAAATGCTAATACAATATAACTTTTATATAAGCTTTATATATATGAAATATGTTACGAGGGCCAATATGGATTGAAGGGAGTATAAATAACAGATTTCAATGGGCATATAGGTGTAACAAATTATAAATCTACTGTATACATTTTATTATCTCCATTACAGTTGATTTTATTATCTCCATTACTGTATACATCCCTTCTTCCTCTTATATTCCTTTACAGTAGATTTATAATTTGCAAATTAATTCAAGTCATTTTAGGCTTAATTATATGGATGTGAAGAAGGGATGTCAGGGTACTGTAGCTTCCCTGACATCCTTCGTGATGTTAGAGCATCTCCAGCCGTGCCCCCAACGGGCCCCCCAGGCGACTTTTTTGGTGCCGACGCCGGAAAAACGTCCCAGTTGCGCCCCTGGACGTCGAAATCCGCCGGCTCGGCCGTTTTTGGGCCCGACGATCGCAGGCTGAACCTGGCGCACTGGAGGCGCTCGGGGGCTCCGACGCTAGGGAAAAGCACGACTGGCCCACACCGTCAGGAGAAAAGTAAAGTCTTTCTTCCAGATTCGCCTCCCATCCCCCGCGCGCTCGGGCGCCAACCGGCTGATCCCGGCGCCGTCCATCGCTCGCCACCGCTAGATAGGCCATTCCCCGCCGGAAAAAGAGTAGAGGTTTCGCCGAGGCTGCCTCTCCACCACTGTCCGGGCGATTTTTCCGGCGAGCCAGCCGCGCAGGGCAATGTAGCGGCGGGGACGCGCCCACCGCGCCTGCAAGGTGTTCGGCGATTTGACTGCCTCGGCAATGGACTCGGATGACGAGGAAGCGCTCGCGGCGCTGCTGGAGGAGGAAGCCGAGGCCGACGTCCGGGAAGAGGAACATCTCATGGTCCTCACCGCCCTCGCCGACCTGCTGGCGAGCAATGAAAAGACGCGCGAGGTGGCTCGGCGCCGGCGGATGAAAGTAAAGAACCGGCATCGTCTCGAGGGCTACTACATGCTCTACTCCGACTACTTCGCCGACGCTCCACTGCACAGCAACAAAACATTTCGGCGCCGTTATCGGATGAGCTAAAAGTTTTTCCTCAGGATTGTGAATTCCATCCGGGAGTTCGACAGCTACTTCAAGTGCAAGAAGGATTGCACCGGTAAACTTGGATTCACCTCAATCCAGAAGTGCACGACAGCGATGAGGATGTTTGCATACGGAGCTCCCGGTGATTCACTCGACGACTATGGGCGCATGGCCGAGTCCACCATCATTGAGTGTTTCTACAAGTTCTGTCGGGTAGTCGTGGCAGTGTTTGGACCGCAATACTTGCGAACACCCAATGTGGAAGACACTGCTCGGATCCTAGCACAGAATGCAGCAACAGGATTTCCTGGGATGCTTGGAATCATCGACTGCATGCATTGGAAATGGAAAAACTACCCATTTTCTTGGCAGGGGATGTACAAAGGCGCCAAAGGCGGTTGCAGTGTGGTACTTGAGGCGGTGGTCACACAGGACCTCTGGATTTGTCACTCCTTCTTTGGTATGTTAGGAACTCACAATGACATGAACGTGCTGCAGTGCTCCCTTGTCTTTGCCAAGCTTGTTGAAGGTCATTCTCCTCTGGTGAACTTCGAGGTCAATGGGCGGCACTACAACAAGGGGTACTACCTAGCTGATGGCATCTATCCGAGACGGTCTACATTTGTGAAGACTATCTCAAACACTGTGCCAGGAGGCAAGAAGTCCCACTTTGCCAAGATGCGGGAGGCTTGCAGGAAGGATGTCGAGCGGGCATTTGGTGTGCTCCAATCTCGATTTGCTGTTGTCCGGTACCCTGCTCAGACCTGGTCGAAAGATCAAATGTGGGAGATCATGACTTGTTGTGTCATCTTGCATAACATGATCATCGAGAGCGAGCAGGAAGAGCCAGTGTTTGACACTGAATCATACTACAGGCAGGGACCTCTAGCCAAAGTTGATCACCAGTTCCCGGCAAACTGGACTGCCCACCTCAGTATGCGGCAGGAGATCCGAGACCCACAAGTGCATCATCAACTGCAGCAGGATCTGATGGAGCACCTATGAAGGATCAAGGGCGACGCCTAGCTCGACGCATGATGAGTTTTTATTTGTTAAACTATATAATTTGTATTGAACTATTTGTTATTGCACTATTTTGTTGAATCATTTGATTTTCTGTGATGAACTATGTGATAAAAAATTTATTTATGTTGAGAATTCAACACCGAACCACGTCGAATATGGGCCGTTTCCCGCCGACATTGGGCCATTTTTCTATGTATCTGGGCTGAAAAGCGGTCGCGAATGGGCCGATATCGACGACTGGGGGCGACTGTTGGATGCCCAACCGCCCCCAGCGCCGATTCTACCGCCGGCTCGCCCCCAGGCGGCGATTTTTATGCCTCCTGGGGGGCCAACGGTTGTAGATGCTCTTAGGGCATGGCCAATGCATAGCCTCAGGGTGATGCCTCACATGCCATATATGATCGGATAACAGAAAAATTAGGTTCAGATGGGGAAGCAGGATCCTCTTCAGAAGGCGGATGCTTAGAGAGAAAAAGTGTGGTCCGGTGCATAAAATTGGAAAACTTGAAGTGGAGAGGAGGGATGCATGTGTAGTGAGAGTCACTTTCTATTCTTTGATGATGCCCACTAGTAATAGCTTGCGTTGGAAAGAAAAAAAAATTAACACATATGCCTTAAATTACTTTTTATCATGAGACATCTGTATTCATATGTCATCATTATACATTGTACATGCCCTGATCTCGTTCCAATGCGCCAACGCACAAAGACGACGCAGGCGGCCCCGTGACGCCATCACGGGCCCGACCGAGACGATCGACCCCGACGAGCATTCCATTTGCCAAGGCACCAGGAAATGTCCCCATCACGAGTAACCTGTCTGCATCCCACCCACGTTCAGACCACCGTAACCGCCCACCTAACCACACCCTTCACGAGCAGGGCTGACATCTCTGGTACCTCACTGGAGGTCCGAGAGATTGAAAAACAGCTGCGTGAAATCTATGCTAGGGAGGAGCTGTTGTACCGGCAGCGATCACGTGTGGACTGGTTGCGGGCGGGTGACCAAAACACAAAATATTTTCAGAATCGGGCGTCGCATCGCAAGAGGAAAAACGCCATTCGTGCTTTGCGCAGGGAGGATGGTACGAGATGTATGGTAGACGAGGAGATGCGTGAGTTGGCAGCCAGTTTTTATGAATCTTTGTTTACATCAGAAGGATCAGTGGATGCACAGGAGATACTAGAAAATATTAATCAGCTGGTCTCGGACGATATGAACGCCAAGCTAACATCTGCTATCTCCGATGTGGAAATTGAAGCTGCGTTGTTTCAAATGGGACCGACGAAAGCGCCGGGGCCAGACGGGTTACCTGCTCTCTTTTACCAAAGACACTGGTCGTTGGTGAAGAGTGATGTATGCACGGCCGTCCGGGGTTTTTTGAGTGGGGCTTTGACCCCGGCTGATTTTAATGATACAATCATTGTCATGATTCCGAAAGTTAACTCACCGGAGTTGCTTTCACAGTTCCGCCCCATCAGTTTATGCAACGTCTTGTACAAGATTGCCACCAAGGTGTTGGCGAATAGGTTGAAGGGTATTCTTCCACTTTTAATCTCTGAAGAACAAAGCGCTTTTGTGCCCGGGCGTCTGATCACTGATAATGTGTTGGTGGCATATGAGTGTGTACATGCTATTCGCAAAAGGAAAAGAAAGAAGAGTTTGTGTGCGATTAAGTTGGATATGATGAAAGCGTATGACCGAGTGGAGTGGATATTCCTGGAGAGGGTTATGACACGTTTTGGTTTTGATCCGATGTGGGTCGCAATGATAATGAGATGTGTCACCTCGGCGCGTTTTTCTGTAAAGTTAAATGGTGGGCTATCCAGGAGCTTTACACCTTCTCAGGGTTTAAGACAGGGGGATCCGTTGTCACCATATTTGTTCCTCTTCTGTGTGGAGGGTTTTTCAGCGCTACTCAAGAAGGCTCAAACTGACAAACAGCTTTCCGGGGTGAAGTTTGGGAGCACTGGCCCCCATATAACTCACTTGTTGTTTGCAGATGATAGTATAGTTTTCCTTGAGGGAATCAAGAAGAATATGGAAACACTAAAACAGATCCTTGAAAAGTATGAAAAAGCATCCGGACAGAAGGTAAATTTGCAGAAATCCTCCATCTTTTTTGGAAAAGGAAGCCATGATGTGATGAAGGATCAGATTAAGCAGATTGCGGGGATTCAATCTGAGGCTCTTAGTGAACGATACTTGGGCCTCCCAACACTGGTTGGTAGGTCCAAGGATGGCACTTTTAAATATGTTACGGAGTGTGCTAAGGGTAAAGTGTGTGGTTGGAAGGGGCAAGGATTGTCAAAAGCAGCTAGAGAAGCTCTCGTCAAATCTGTCCTGCAAGCGACACCGACCTATACCATGAGTTGTTTTCACCTCTCGAAGAAGATGTGCCGGAACCTGACTTCAATCTCATCCAAATTCTGGTGGGGTGCAATGAATGGTGAGAGAAAGGTCCATTGGATCGCTTGGGAGAAGATGTGTGCGAGCAAGAGGGATGGGGGTATGGGGTTTCGTGACCCCGAGGCATTCAACCAAGCTTTGTTGGCGAAACAAGCATGGCGTATTCTTCAAGTTCCAACTTCTCTATGTGCTAGAGTGCTCAAAGCAAGGTATTTTCAAGATAATTCAATTTTGTCTGCTTCCTGCCCAGCCTCGGGCTCGTTCACTTTCAGGACTATCTTGCACGGACGGGACTTGCTAAGGGAGGGCCTCATATGGAGAGTTGGGGCGGGGCTCAACATTAACATTCACCACGACTCGTGGATACCTCGGAATGGGAGCACCAAACCCCTAGGCCAAGTATACATACAGGGTGTGACCAAGGTGGCTCACTTAATCAACCCTGATGGTGTGTCGTGGAATGAGGAGTTGGTGGATCAGATGTTTACAGTGGCAGATGCTACGGACGTGAAGCAAATTGCGATTGGCGGCCCGGGGGCTGATGATTATCTTGCATGGAATTTTACGCGTAATGGTGTATTTACCGTTAGATCGGCATACCACCTACGAATGGCCTTGAACAGAACGAGGTCCGGACAGCCGGAGTCCTCGAGTTCGGTAGCTATGCACAAAGGATATTTGGAGCTGTGGGATACAAGTGCGCCGGGTAAGGTCAAAATTCATATGTGGTGCATGATCCGCAACGGGCTTGCTGTAGGGGCAGAACTCCACCGACGTCGGATCAAGCCGCGCGTTTTTTGTGTTGTGTGTGCCCGTGAAGAAACTATAATGCATAGATTTTGGGGCTGCCAGCATTCAGTCATGTTCTGGGAGTTGCTAAGGGAACAGGTCGGCTTGGTGTTGGAAGAACCACCGAGACACATTCAGACTTAGCGAGCTCTAGCATCCTGGCTCCTTGACTGGTTTGCCCGGGCGAAGGACGACGAGAAGGAGGTTATGCTTCTGGCTGGCACGGAATGAGGCAAGGGACGGGCGGAATATTGTATCAGCACATGAAATAACAGCTACAGTGCATATGCATGTTGCAGAATGGAGAGCATCTCACGAGATGAGGGCGTCACAATCGGAGCCAAAGACTATTCAGCGATGGGTACCTCCTGAAGCTGGATGGGTAAAGATCAACTCCGACGGCGCGGTCTCCAGGCACGGGGAGAAAGGAGGAGGTGGAGCGGTTCTTCGCGATCACCAAGCGGCGTTTCGCGCTGGATTGTGCCACTTCTTCCCAAATACAGTTGGTCCTGAGATGGTCGAGGTGTTAGCGTGCAGACAAGGCGTTCGAATGGCGATCGATCTAAACTTCACACGGGTGCAAGTGGAGCTTGATTGCTTGTCTTTGGTCAAGAAGCTTAACGACTCGCAGAAGGATTTGTCTGCTGCAGGCCCATGGGTGGAGGAGATTAAAGCGATGCTTCGGTCTATGGAGGAGTCCAAGGTGACATGGATTTGTCGGTATGGAAATGTAGCCGCTCATAAACTAGCAAAAATAGGGGTAGGGGAGCACCGTTCGGAGATTTGGGTGGGCTCGCCACCAGACTTTATTTTAGATGTAATTTCAGACGAGATTTCTAGCTACGGTTAAATAAAGCGGCATGATTTCCCTAAAAAAAACCACACCGAAGCAGGCTAAAAAAATAAAAAAAACGAAAAGAAAAGGGTGAAAACCAAAGCCGCAGGCGCGCACGCTCCCTCCCTCCCACGATCACGTTCGCGACCCGTGCCGTGCCCCACCCACTAATTCCTAGATCCAGCCCACTCACCCACCCACCCCATCAACGCCCCGTCCGCCCCCTGTCCTCGCCTCCATCTCTCTCTCGCTCTCCCTCGCTGCTCGCCGCTGCATCTCCTCCGTCCTGCTCCGACTCGGCGGCCTCCTCCGGCCACCCGTCTCAGGTCAGCCCCCCCCCCCCCCCCCCCCCCCCCCCCCCCCCCCCCCCCCCCCCCCCCCCCCCCCCCCCCCCCTCCTCCTCCCGCGCCCCTCTACGCTCCAATGCGGCGCCGCCGGCGACGAGAACGGCCCGTACGGCGTCGCTCGTCTGGGCGCGCGGTTTCCATGCGTGCTCTGTTTCCCAGTAGCAGCGCGGCGCGAGCAGTTCGACGGTAGTGCTCAGTCTGTGTGTGTGCACTTCTCAGGGACGACGAGCGAGTTAGCAGTGAGCGACGCGTGCGTAGCGCCATGTGTTCGTGGGCCGTACGGCAGATTTGGTTCCATCGGAATGCGTCCGAGGCTTGCTGCTTTGAGCGTTCATGTATCGCAAGGACGAAACCGGGATGGGCGGAGTTCATCGCACAGTTGCGCTTTGTAGCCTCATCAAAAGGAAAACAAAGTGAAAAGTAACATGGACGTTGCTGTCGAAACTGATGCGTCGAACTAGTACTACTACGTAGGTCCCTGTTTGGGGCTATTTTCTGGCGACTGCTTTCCACCTTCGGATTTACTTTTCCGAGAACAATGCGCCTTTGGATTTGTGCGTATTGTCACCTGTGCTGTACTACTACTGTGCACCGGCCACCGAGTAGTGAAGTGATAACGCTGGTTTCAACGGGGGGTCGGTTAACGATTTTTGCGTCCTAGGCTGCTGGATTTAGATGCTGTAGCTTGATACTTCCTGGTGGTAGGGAACAAGACACTAGGAAGCTATGAACTATCTGCGAGATGGAAGGCTTTTGGAGAAATTAGGAAGGAAAATGGTGAACTGAGACTGAGAAGCCGAGGATCTATCTTGTTCATTCACATCCAGGCCACGGTTGCATGTATACAATTCTACACTGTTGTGTCTTACCGAGCTCCATTCATTTACCCCATTCATGTGCCCATATGCTTGGGGGAGTATATGAGACACTAGCAACTTACCAATTGCATTATGTGTTCATTTTGGAGTTCCCTTTCATTTCAGACTTCTGATTAGCATGTTTTTTAGTACTACTCATTCAGATTTTATTCCCTGGAATTTTCGTTTATTATGTCCGCAAGAGCTTAGTAGAGAAATACTTCCCCCGTCCCAAAATATAATAGTGTACAAAATGATCTTATATTTTCGGACAGAGGGAGCAGTAGCTATTTTATGCCCCTTTAATTTGTCGATGGTTGTTGCTTCAAGAAAGGGGGAGGAGGAATTGCATTTAATTTTTGGGCCTGCATACAGCAAACGAGTTATATTGCTGCCGTGGACCACAAATTTGACCTTGGGGACCAATTGTGTTGTGGGCTTCATGGTGTTGCCTTCCATGCCTTTTAGATTTTTGTCCATAGTACCGTGCATAATAACTGCGGTGCAGTCTTGCACCATATGCTTTCTATTATGAGGTTGTCTAATGGGTGAACATTCTAGATCCAAATGTTGTGAATCATGAATGCATCTAACTATACATTTCTATTTTCTGCTACAACCCCTTGGGCAAGTATATGTTGTCATCATGTATGCTGTTCACCAGATTTTTTGGTGAATGTTCACCCATCAGCTTCTTGGTTCTGTTATTATTTCTAGGGCTAGTTTCTGAGGCTGGACATCCGTTTCTGTAGGATAAACACTTTGTTTTTAAAAAGGTGGATGATCTTCTTTTTTTAATCCAAATCAGAGACATTTAGATTTTTATCCCATGACCGTTTTCTGTGTTACCATGTGCATATTCAGGAGTATGTATTTCTTAGGGAATACTAAGAAGCTTGTATGCTTCATTTTCAGTATGGAAGTCTCACCAGTTGCTGAGGTTAGGCCCCACAATTATCATTGCAGATATAGTGATATTGTGATCTAAACGCTGTCCCCACACCCCCCCCCCCCCCCCCCCCCTACTAGGACCAGACATGTCCTTCCTTCCAAGACACCCGTCTTTCCAACTTTGTTGTCTTAAGTTATAACTGTAAACTGCTAGAAACGACAAAGTACCCTTTGATACTTAACAATGTTATTCTGTCTTATTCCATATATGTTTTTGTTTTTGTTTGGAAGCACTTCAAACATGCAACCATGCATCCATGTACACGATGAATCTCACTGTTAGTGTAGGAGATATGATGAGCTACTTGTCAGTTGCAAAAATTTCACGGTGATCTGGTGCTTTATTTTTTTTAGACCGATGTCTGGTGATTTCTATCTATCATGGGTCATACTAAGGTCTCTTAGGTTTGTCAGTGGTTGGCAGAAGGAGAATGCTTGTATGAAGAAGATGCACATAGTTTCTACTATATCTGTATCATAGTTGCAACCTGCAAGTGCTTTCAGTTATATGGAATGGTTTCTAGAATGGGAGTGTGGTTTCAACAAGCATGCCCAATGTGATAATTTTGCATTAAGTACATACTTTCTGCAAAAGCAGCATTAATATTTATGTACTACAGAAGTGGAGCATGCGTCTGGCAGGTGTTATACTACTTTTGATTTACTATACTTAATTTTGGGTATTATGTGTTTGTTATCTAATTTTATTTTTGTCATCCAGATACTACTATATCGAACTTGGTAACTTGGTAACTTGCAGCCTGACCTTTGTTTTTCGTTTATTCTTTTCGGCAGTTGTAAACATGCTTCATCATTCAAATAGCCGCCAGCAGAGGAACAGAGGATCAAAAATCAAAACGTTACTCAAGGTCACCTTACTCTTAGGTGTGGCTGTTTGGCTTGCGTATCAGGTGAAGCATTCTTATGATAAGAAAAATGAGTACTACAATGCTACCGAGGACCAGCTTTCCCATGATGATAGAAGCATGTTCCAGGGCAGGAAAGAAAGGCTAGGTACTAATGGTGATGGTAATGCGGAGAAGGCCATAGAGACAACTGATGTAATAGGCAAACAAGAGGAAGAGAAGAGTGGAGAAAGTGTCTTTGAGAAAGACAATACGGACTCCCATGATGATGATTCCGGAAACACAGAGAGGTCAGAAGCTGAAGAAGGTCAAGCCAGTCGCGCAGATGATAATGCAGAAGCACATCGTAATGAAACATCTGAATCCAAGTCATCTGATGCTGAGACTAAAAGTGATGTCCATCCAACTGGTGATGATGTACCCCATGAAGAAGAGGCGCAAAGTGATGGATCCGCTAATGCAGGTCAGGTCGATGCAAGCGGCAATGGTTCAGATGGAGAGCAAGCCGAGAAAAAGGGGGCAGTGGAGTCTCAAGCTGACTCTGAGTCCCTTTCTGAAGATACCAAGGCTGGAACAGGTGACGAGCATTCCGCTGAGACTCTTCCAGATGAGACAGGCAACATACCAGCGGTTCATAATGCAAATCCTCAAGGCGATGCAGCTTCCAGTACATCCGATGCTTATGGGCATAGCAACAGTGAGACTGTTCATATAGAGACTGGGTCTGAACATGAAGGGGCAAGAACATCATCTGGGACCACATCTGGTGATGCTGAGAAGGGCAATTCTGTGGAGACTAATCCATCTGATAGCATCTCAGTAGAAGAAAAGGTTGGTGGTGATGGCGACAAGGGTTCAGAAATGAGTGCAGCTAACGAGGCGTCAGGTGCCAAAGAAGCAAACCCTGAGGAAGGCAATGCTGCAACAGAGGTTCGCGCTGACCAGGCTGCAAATACGCAGCCAGAGAACTCCCAGGGGGCCTCCGCTGCTGCTGAAGGAGCAAATGGCGGTTCTCTAGAAGAGACAAAGGCTGTGGAGAACCAGATTGATGGAGCTACAAAAGCGACAAGCAATGGTGATCAGGAAGATATCAAGATTGAAACCAACACATCAACCAGTGGCGAGCACAATGAACATCAGAGTGCTGATGCCAGTTCCGGGTCGAGCGGCTCAAATGACGCTGGCCCTGAACAAACTGGAAAAACTGAGACCCAGTGATAGCACCAAACGCATACGGACATTGTTCAGCATACGTGATTGTTCATGGACACGAAGAGGAGCTACTGCACATAGAAAGATTGTTTGTTTGTTCAGATCGAGGTTACATCCTTTAGTTGGTAAATTGCTGGTGCAGAACTGTGGTGCAGACTATGTGATCCATGCACTGAAAGACTATTTGCACGTCATGTTTTTCTTGCCAAGTTGTTACCTCAACAATGTGACTTTGGCTGCTATGTTCCAGTCCCTGCAAGGTAATCTGTTCGTTCGTTCGATACCACGCTGGCGACCTCTGTTCTTAATGTAACTGTAAGCAGGAGGATGCTTTGTTGCTTCTTGGTTACAGCTCCTATGTTTGGTGTTGTTTTCTCTGTAGCCTTTTGGTGCTCCTTCTACACTTGTTTGGACCTACAGGAAAAGTATGGTATATGTTGTGACTTGTGAGATTGCATCACGGTTCATTTTGCTTTTTTACCAATGTCCCTATTGTCTTGGATTGATTGTTCCTTAGTCGCTTCAGAAGTCGATTGCGTGGATTGGGCTGGACATAGACCATTTGTTGCCGATTTTACTAGCATTAGCTGACCAATGTTTTCCCCTAAGGCTACGACCTAGGGTTCTCCAGTCCCCTCGGCGCGGCGCTGTCGTGGGTTCCCGTCTTTGCAGCCGACGGACATCGTCTTACGGCGGAGATCACCTGTCCCCTGCGACCGTGCTCGCGCACTGATCGAGGGTTCCTTCCTCTTGATCGGCCGCTGATCGGATCTCATCTAGGGTTTGGAAAACTGTGGAAGTCTGCTAATGGCTTCGACTGCGGGTGCAACTGCTGGTGGAGGGAAGGAAGCAGCGGATCTGAGCGCTCTCTTGGAGAGGTTGCATCTGGAAGAAGACGAACGAGACAATTTAGTTTGGGAGGATGAGGTTGATGGGCCAGATGAAAGACCTAAGTGGCTTGCGCTTGCTAGGGTTTTTACAGAGAAATCATATGGTCAAGGAGCCCTGATCGCGGACATGAAGGCCGCTTGGAATCCAGCGTGTGATGTAATTTGGCGGAGAATTAACTCCAATTTGTTTTCAGTGCAATTTCATTGCCTGGCAGATTGGAACAAAGCTATTCCTCAAGGACCATGGGACTTCAAGGGCATGGTGCTTGTGATTGCAGAATATGATGGCTTAAAAAACCTGAGACGTGAAACTGGATAGAATTGAAACTTGGTGTCAAATCCATAAGCTCCTTGATATGGTTCTGAAGCGTGAAAATTTCGTGAAAGCAATGGTAGCACGTATTGGGGAAGTGCTAGAGCTTCAGATTGTACTGCCCAATGGGTTTGTGGGAGAGTTTATCAGAGCTAGAGTGCGGCTTGATGTCAACAAGAAACTCACGAGATTTGTGAGCTTTACCAAAGCAGGGGAAACTGATTTCTATCAGGTTAAGTTTGAGAAGCTGCCAGTTTTCTGCTACAACTGTGGTCTACTTGGGTTGGCATGAGGAATGCGGCACCGGTGAACACAATACTGACAATATGGAACGGGGTCGTTTATTCTAGCTCCCAGTAGGGGGCGTGGAGGACGCGGTAGAACTTCGGGCCGTGGCCCTGGCCGAGCGTCAGGCAGAAATCGAAACCCGAGAGATGAACCTGCAAATACCTATGGGAGAGGACGAGGCGCTGGAAGGGCAACATCACAACACCATAACTGGAGAAATAATGACGTATACCGTAGTGAGGAAGAAGACCCTGAGTTCAGGGCTCAAAACGATCATCTGATGTCGCAGACTTGGCGCTATAACGCGAAAAACACGATCAGTACAACCGCTGGACAGAAGATAGATGGAACTATACCCGGCCATGAAGGAAATAAAGATGAGATGGTGCCCCTAGGGAAAAGGCTTGCGGTGGACTCAGCTGCCCTGACCTTGACAAAGGCTTCGTCATCTAGCAACAGTGGAGTCATAGTTCCTGCATGTAACACGGCTATCGTGGTGGACCAGTTTCAGACATCGCAGGATCAGGAAACGACAGATATGGCTGGCACTCCACAAAAGAATGCAAACCGGAAAAAGTTGAGAAATGAAGATGGTGTGGCAGTAGATATGTAACGTCCTCGATGCGACTATATCTCCCACGTGTCGAGGCACGACTTAGAGGCATAACTGCATTGAAAGCAATGTCGCAAGTTAGGCAATCATCACAACATCTCATGTAATATAGATAATAAAGGGGAGATACATAGTTGGCTTACACTCGCCACGTCAATCAAGTACATAAATAGCATTATAACATTCAAACACTCATGGCCCGACTACGGCGCCAAAATAAAAGATAACCCAACATGCGACACGGTCCCGATCACCCCCAACTGGGCACCACTACTGATCATCAGGGAAAGACACGTAGTATCATTGAGAGTCCTCGTCGAACTCCCACTTGAGCTCAAGCGCGTCACCTGGAGCGGAATCATCAGGCCCTGCATCTGGTTTGGAAGTAATCTGTGAGCCACAGGGACACAGCAATCTCGCACCCTCGCGATCAAGACTATTTAAGCTTAATAGATAAGGCAAGGTAAATATGTGTAGAACTGCAGCAAGCGACTAGCATATATGGTGGCTATCCTGTTCGCAAAAGAGAGCGAGAAGAGGAGGCAAAGCGCGAGCGAGAAACTAGAGGACAACCTGCGCAAACATTACTCCAACACCGTGTCCACCTCACGGACTCCGTCGAAAAGAGGCCATCACGGTAACTCACACAGTTGATTCATTTTAAATAAGTTAAGGTTCAAGTTATCTACAACCGGACATTAACAAATTCCCATCTGCCCATAACCGCGGGCACGACTTTCGAAAGTTCAAATCCCTGCAGGGGAGTCCCAACTTAGCACATGACAAGCTCTCACGGTCGACGAAGGAATAGATCTCCTCCCGAGACGTTCCGATCAGACTCGGTGCCTCGGTTCTACAAGACACTTCGACAGGTTAAAACAAATCCAGCAACACCGCCCGAATGTGCCGACAAATCCCAATAGGAGCTGCACATATCTCGTTCTCAGGGCACACTCAGATTGTCCAAACTTCCGGTAGGCCAGCCTAGAGTTGCCCCTGGTAGCTACCGGCGGCTGACGAGGTGGACCAACACTTAAAAGAGCACTGGCCCGGGGGGGGGGGGGTTTAAAATAAGATGACCCTCGGGCTCCGGAAACCCAAGGGAAAAAGAGGCTAGGTGGCAAATGGTAAAACCAAGGTTGGGCATTGCTGAAAAAGCTTTAATCAAGGCGAACTATCAAGGGGTTCCCATTATCACCCAACCGTGTAAGGAACGCAAAATCCGGGAACATAACACCGATATGACGGAAACTAGGGTGGCAAGAGTGGAACAAAACACTAGGCGAGAGGCCGAGCCTTCCACCCTTTATCAAGTATATAGATGCATTAAGATAACAAGATAATATAATGATAGCCCAACAAGTAAATAATGTTCCAACAAGGAACGGTCTCCAATCTTCACCTGCAACTAGCAACGCTATAAGAGGGGCTGAGCAAAGCGGTAACATAGCCAATCAACGGTTTGCTAGGACATGGTGGGTTAGAGGCTGAACATGGCAATTTGGGAGGCATGAAAGCAAGTGGTAGGCATCGTAGCATTGGCATAGCAAAAGAGCGAGCATCTAGCAAAGCAAAGATAGTAGTGATTTCGAGGGTATGATCATCTTGCTTGCAAAGTTGTCAGAGTTGACCGGATCCTCGAAAGTAAACTCAACGGGCTCCTCGTTAGCGAACTCGTCTCCCGGCTCTACCCAAACAAGACAAACAAGCAACAAGGACACAATCAACCACGTGCAAAGCTCAAACAATATGATGCAAGGATGATATGCTATGCGGGATGCGATGCAGGATGCATATGCAAGATGTGACAAGGAATGCATGAATCTGGCCTCAACTTGGAAATCCAAGTGTGCCACTGAAATGATGAGATAAAATCGCTTGAAAACGATATAAAGAACGCCGGAATCGGAGTTACGGTTTGGAAATGGCAAGCGATTCAAATATGACCACGTTCTGCGATTTGCAGCAAGTACCATCTAAATGCGACAAGATGAACATACTACAGCACCCAAACATGGCAACAAAATACATGGCAGGGATGCATTCAAGATGCTTAATAAAAGTCTAGCACTGAGCTACGGCCAATTCATCAATTAACAGGTTCAAACAAGTATGGCAAAAATGCATTTGACAAACAGATCTCAGACTTAGTGAAATTAAGTGAAATTAACACTTGTCTGGAATTTCAGATCAGATAGCACTCTTTGAAGCAACAAAACTACATGCTACAGGACCTGAACATGGAAAGTAAAGCATGGCATGGAGCTACTCAAAGAGCTTAAAAAAAGTCCCTTAGTGACCTTGAGCCAAAAGGGATCAGAAAAATACAATTGCAAGCATGTGAACATGGCAAAAACATAATCAGTTCTCAGACTTAGTGAAAACTGGAGCATGCTGAAACAGATATCAAGTAGGCATGTTTACGAGCTCGATGCACTCACTACGGAGCAAGTCATGAAAAGTTAAGCATACATCCATCAAGAATACACAAAATGCAAGCTAGACATGGCAAGAACAATGACATAGCATGCACGGATCAACTACAACATCATCGGTAAAATCACTAACAAGTAGACAATCTGCCCAGATTCACGAAATGACAAAAGTAGAGCTCGATTGACTCAAGCTAGGGTGCTTCATAATTGCAAACAAAGACATGGATGCATAGAGCACTACAAGATTAACAAAACATCCATACTGATCATCCTCAAAAGAGGCACGGATCACTAGGAAACAACATGAACATATGGCCATATGAGATAAACAGATTAAGGACTTGGTGGAAATGCTAAGTCCCTGAAATCAGCATTACCAAGTGCCTCACTTTGCAAGCTTGTGCTGTCACCACACACATCACAAAAATACATGGGTTGCACCACTGGAAAGATGGCAAAACCCTTAACAAAATATATGTAGAGCTCATGGGCATATCACGCACACAATAATCATGGCAAAAATGATAAATATCTAAATGGAGCAGCAGATCTGACAATTATCTCAAGTAGCACTCTTCTAATAGCATTTCGGGCATCAAGATGAACTCAAATAAAAATGATGCAATGGAATGAAATGATGTGCTCTCTGAGTCGAACATTTTGATATGCTATATGCCCAAAACGGAGCTACGAATGCAAAGTTATAGCATGATGAACAGGAGCAAATAATCTGTAGACTTAGAAGAAAAAAGGTCAACCCTAGGGCTTGAATTCCAGATCTGAGATCCGGGGCACGTTTCCCGAGGTCCGCCGGAATCACTGTTCACCGGAGGGAGGAAGCTCGCCGGAGGTCGGAGTTGAGGAAAGAGAGGCCGAATCCGATGGTGGAGCTCGCCGGGGCGGCGCGGGCCGGCGATGGCCGGGGTCGGCGCGGGCGGCGTCCGATGATGAGCGGCGGCGCGCTGGCGTCGAGGCAGCGGGGCGGAGCAGGTGGCCGGCGCCGGGGCGAAAGGCGGCGAGGAGCGGCCCGGTCGGGCGGAGGAAGAAGCAGCAGGGCGGCGAGGCGGTGGATGGGCCTCGGGGGCCCGGCTCGGGCCTCCCGAGCCGGCGGCGGAGGAAGGCGGCGATGCCCACGTGGCAGGCGTGGATAGGGCGCGGGCGGCGGCGGATCGGGCGGACAATGTCCGTCGGCTGGGTTTTTGTCCGGCGGCGGCGGACGAAGATGGATCTAGGGTTTGGGAGAGGGGATCCGCGAATTTAGAGGAGGGGGTCTAAATATAGGCATAGGAGGAGCTAGGAGAGTCCAAATGAGGTGCGGTTTTCGGCCACACGGTCATGATCAAACGCTCTAGATGATGGAGAAGGTATTGGTGGGTTTTGGGCCAACTTGGAGGTGTGTTGGGCTGCAACACACACGAGGCCTTTTCGGTCCCTCGGTTAACCATTGGAGTATCAAACGAAGTCCAAATGATACGAAACTTGACAGGCGGTCTACCGGTAGTACACCAAGTCCGCTTGGCAAGTCTCGGTCCAATCCGAAAATGTTTAATCCCCACACACGAAAGAAAGGTAGAAATGACCACCGGAGGAGAACGAAGCGCCGGAATGCAAAACGGACAACGGGGAAAATGCTCGAATGCATGAGATGAACACGTATGAAAATGCAATGCACATGACGACATGATATGAGATGCATGACAACGATAACAACACACGGAGACAAAAACCCGAACCCGAGAAAATAAAATAACTTAAGGCCGGAAATGGCAAGAGTTGGAGTACATATTGGGAAAGTCATATTCGGGGTGTTACAACACTCCACCACTACGAAAGGATCTCGTCCCGAGATTTAGGACTGAAAGAACACCGGGTACTCAGAACGGAGGTGATCCTCGCGTTCCCAGGTAGCTTCACGGTCGGAATGGTGTGACCACTTGACTTTGAGGAATTTGATTGACTTGTTGCGAGTCTTGCGTTCAGTCTCTTCAAGAATAGCCACGGGGTGCTCACGATAGGAGAGATCTTCTTGGAGCTCAATGTCCTCGAAGTTGACGGTGCGGTCAGGAGTCTTGAAGCACTTTCGAAGCTGAGAGACATGGAACACATCATGAACATTTGCAAAGTTTGAAGGAAGCTCGAGTTGATAGGCGAGATCGCCTCTCTTGCTGACAATCTTAAAAGGTCCCGGGTATCTAGGGGCAAGCTTCCCTTTGATACCGAAGCGACGAGTACCTTTCATTGGAGAGACGCGGAGGTAAACATGATCTCCGATCTCGAAGCCAAATCACGGTGCTTACTATCATAGTAGCTCTTCTGGCGGGATTGGGCTGCTTTGAGGTTATCTCGAATGACTTTGCACATTTCCTCTGCCTCTGTGATTAAGTCATTACCCAAAAGCTGACGTTCACCGGTTTCAGACCAGTTGAGAGTGGTACGACACTTCCTGCCATATAGAATTTCAAATGGGGCCTTGCCCGAACTTGCTTGAAAACTGTTGTTGTAGGAGAATTCAGCATAAGGAAGACAATCCTCCCACTTCATGCCGAAGGAGATCACACAAGCCCTGAGCATATCTTCAAGAATCTGGTTGACACGCTTGACTTGATCGCTAGTTTGAGGATGGAAAGCTGTGCTGAAGCGGATGTTGGTGCCCATGGCCTTCTGAAAAGAATCCCAAAACTTGGAGGTAAAGATGGCTGCCACGGTCTGAAGAGATCACTTGTGGAATACCGTACAGAGAGACAATACGAGAGGTATAGAGCTCCGCCAATTGAGCTGCAGTGATTGACTCTTTGATAGGCAGAAAGTGAGCCACTTTGGTGAGTTTATTGATGACAACGAATATAACATCACTGCCACGCTTAGACTTTGGAAACCCAGTCACGAAGTCCATTTCAATGTGGTCAAACTTCCATTCTGGAATGGCAAGAGGTTGGAGGAGACCCGCTGGTCTTTGGTGTTCTGCCTTCACTCTTCTGTAGACATCACACTCATTCACGAATTGAGCAATCTCGCGCTTCATTCGAGTCCATCAATAAGCCTGCTTGAGGTCTTGATACATCTTCGTGCTCCCAGGGTGGATGGAGAGGAGAGAATTGTAAGCCTCGTTCATGATCACTTTACGAAGTTCACCTTTGGGTACAACAATATGATCCTCGAAGAAGAGAGTATCCTTGTCATCAAGGCGGTAGCGCTTGTACTTGGGTTAACTCTTGGCAATCCCAATCTTCACCTATTTCACCATAGCATCGAGAAGCTGAGCTTGGCGAATCTGGTCTTCCAAGGTAGGAGAGACTTGAAGGTTGGCGAGGAAACCTTGAGGAACAACTTGCAGATTGAGTTTGCGGAAAGCTTCACAAAACTCGGGTTGATAAGGCTTGAGAATTAGACTGTTGCAATAGGCCTTTCTGCTCAATGCGTCAGCAATCACATTGGCCTTGCCTGGAGTATACTCGATAGTCGGATTATACTCTTGAGTCATTTCGACCCATTGAGTTTGCCTGAGGTTGAGATTAGGCTGAGTGAAGATGTACTTGAGACTCTTGTGATCAGTGAAAATGTCCACTTTTCTTCCCAATAAGAGATGTCTCCAAGTCAAAAGAGCATGCACAACTGCTGCCAACTCGAGATCATGAGTGGGGTAGTTCTTCTCATTGGGCTTCAATTGGCGAGAGGTATAAGCAACAACTTTCTTCTCTTGCATCAATACTGCGCCAAGACCTTGGAGAGAGGCATCACAGAAGACCTCGTACGGCTTGGATTCATCAGGCGGAGTGAGAACTGGAGCAGTGATTAATTTCTCTTTCAAAGTGTTGAAAGCAATGTCACACTCCGGAGACCAAACGTACTTGACGTGCTTCTGGAGAAGATTTGGGAGAGGCTTCGCGATCTTGGAAAAGTTATCAACGAATCTTCGGCAGTAGCTTGCGAGACCGAGGAAGCTGCGGAGTTGCTTCACGTTCTGAGGAGGTTCCCAATTCACAATTGTAGACACCTTCTCAGGATTCACGGCAATGCCCTTGGCAGAGATGATATGACCAAGATAAAGAACCTCATAGAGCCAAAATTCGCACTTGGAGAACTTGGCGTAGAACTGGTGTTCTCTGAGCTTATCGAGTACCAAACGCAAGTGCTTGGCATGATCTTCCTTGTTCTTCGAGAAAACCAGAATGTCGTCGAGATAGACCAAAACAAAGTCATTGGTGTAGGTGTTGAAGATGAAGTTCATCATGCGAGAGAACATCGGAGGAGCGTTGACGAGGCCAAAAGACATGACAGTGTATTCATATGAACCATAGCTTGTCCTGAAAGCCGTCTTGGGAATATCTTGCTCACGGATTCGAATCTGATGATAACCCATACGGAGATCAAGCTTGGAGAATACTTGGGCACCTTTGAGTTGTTCGAACAGCTCGTTGATGTTGGGAAGTGGGTATTTGTTCTTGATAGTCTTCTTGTTCAATGGACGGTAATCAACACAAAGTCGGTCCGTTCCATCCTTCTTCTTCACAAAAAGAACACCACAACCCCACGGAGAAGAACTAGGCCGGATGAGACCCATTCTCTCTTGAATATCGAGTTGCTTATTCAGCTCCTTCAACTCCTCAGGTCCGAGCTTGTAAGGACGCTTGCACACTGGTTCCGTGCCAGGCTCAAGATCAATGACGAATTCAACTGGCCGGTGCGGAGGCATTCCTGGAAGCTCTTCTGGAAAGACGTCTTGATATTCGCAAACGACTGGAATTTACGAGATAGCATCCAGTTCACCCTTCTCATTGAGAGAAAACAGATGGATAGTATTATCCCGAGCGGCAAAGACAATTACATCCTCAGACGAATGAGTCAATTGAATCTGCCTGGATGCACAATCAAGCTGAGCCTTGTGCTTAGATAGCCAATCCATCCCGAGAATAAGATCAATATCCGAGTTACCAAGAACCATTGGAGAAGCCAGAAACTTGAAATCACCCATCATAATAGAAATATCCGGAATCTCGTGGTTAGCGAGCAAACATTTACCCGGAGAGACAACTGCTAACGGTGTATGCATAACTTGGGAAATCAACTCATGCTTAGATGCAAAAGGTTTCGAGATGAAACAATGCGATGCACCAGTGTCAAAAAGAACTTTTGCAGGAACATCGTTAACAGGAAGGTTACCCATGTTGACATCTGACGAGTCCTCTACCTAAGATGCATTCATCAAGTTGACCTTGGCGTGCTTGGGGTTATGCTTGACCACAGCTGTACTTGTCGATCTCACAGGAGGAGGAGGAGGGAGACGCCTCTGATTCAAGCATTTGTTGGCATAGTGACCCTTCTGTTGGCACTTGTTGCACGTGACCTCTGAAAGCGGACGGTGGTACGGAGCACTCGATCTTGGAGCTTGAGACAAAGTCTTGTTCTGAAAGCCAGGGTTGGGTGGGCGGGAAGATCCACTGCCACCTTTGCTCTTCTGCTGATACGGCTGACGGAACGGAGGAGGAAGAAGCCAATACTTCTGCTGCTTGGCCACTTGAGTAGAGGAAGAAGGAGTAACATCTCTGACTCGCTTCTTGGAAGCATCACACCTCAGTTGAGCGGCCTCTTACTTCAGTGCCATGTTGTAGAACTCATCGTACCTCAAGGGCTCAAAGAGAACAAGAGCTAGCTGGATTTCTTCTCTGAGACCACCCCTGAACTGGTATATCATGCTCTTCTCATCAGGGACGTCCTACTTGGCAAAGCGGGCGAGCTTCTGGAACAACTTGTTGTAGTCATAGACAGACAAAGAGCCTTGCTTCAGGTTGCGGAATTCCTCACGCTTGCTTTCAACCACGCTCTGAGGGATATGATGAGCTCTGAAATCTTGACGGAATTCATCCCAGGTAATAACACGTCCACCTCTAGAATCCTTGTATTGCTGGAACCATTCTGCAGCTTGATCTTTGAGTTGGAAGGAAGCGAACTTGACAAAGTCCTCAGGCCTGACGTTACTGCACTTGAAATGCTTGCACAGATCCACGAGCCAATCATCAGCATCAGTTGCCTCAACACAATTGCTGAAAGTCTTTGGCCCGTTAGCAAGGAACTGGTTGAGTGTAGCAAAGTGATTCTGATTGTTGCCTTGGTTCCCTTGGTTGCCTTGATTGCGCTCTTGAAGAATTTGCATGATCAACTGTGTGTTTGCATTGGTTGCGGCCATCACAGCTTGCCATGCCTCCGGAGGAGGTGGAGGTGGTGGCGGATCTTGATTCTGATTCTGATTGGTGCCCTTAGCGGGAGCCATCCTGAAGAGGTTGACCACTGTTAGCACATTGGCAGATAAATGAAGCTGAATCCAACGGAATGAAAATTGCAACATAAAGTCTTCACATCCGAACAAAATGAACGAATGCGTTCCTCTTGAAATGGTCACAAATCCATAAATTGAGAAGCCACTTAGAATTTAGGTAGAGAAATAAATCAACAAGGTACAGATCAAGAACGAATAATCGGTAAGAAATCCCAATCTCAAACCAATATCCGTGGATGAAGAAACTAGAGCTACAAGAATTCCCACCTATGAAACTCCCGAACCTTTCCGGTTATGCAATCAGGTGTTGGGGATACAGGGGAAGCATAATATCTCACCCAAATCTAGCAAATCCTACATCCAGCTGTATCCATCCTTCAACACATAACCGAGAAAAACTTCGGAAACCATCTACCTCAACCTTCGAAAAGCATCCGTTATACAAGTTATGGCGATACTCCCGAACTCCCGCCCCAGTACTGGGTGGCGTCGAGGTTATCTCACCAACGAACTGCATAAAAGAGATTTTCGATGTCGGCGTGCTAAACTCAGGTATTCCAGAACTGCAACGATAAAATTATGATGACAACACCTCAGAGCTCAACTCCCCGGGACACTTCCACAAAACCCCTGACAGGAGGCACCAAGACAATGTTCTTGTCATAAAACCATCGGAACGATTCCAAGATACCCGCGTGATCCTAAATTTTTTTTAGTGAAATTTGAGAAAAGAAGAGTCAAAACTCTACGTCAGGATGCCTTATCAGAGCGATGAGGAGACTGGGAAGTAAAAAGAATTCCTAAACTCTCCGATATATAATTCCTAAATGACTCAAAATATTTTTCTAGACACAACTCGACCGCTAATAACGATCAAGCAATGGGGCTCCTAAGGTCGGGGAAGGCTCTGATTACCAACTTGTAACGCCCTCGATGCGACTATATCTCCCACGTGTCGAGGCACGACTTAGGGGCATAACCGCATTGAAAGCAATGTCGCAAGTTAGGCAATCATCACAACATCCCATGTAATATAGATAATAAAGGGGAGATACATAGTTGGCTTACACTCGCCACGTCAATCAAGTATATAAATAGCATTACAACATTCAAACACTCATGGCCTGACTACGGCGCCAAAATAAAAGATAACCCAACATGCGACACGGTCCCGATCACCCCAACTGGGCACCACTACTGATCAACAGGGAAAGACACGTAGTATCATTGAGAGTCCTCGTCGAACTCCCACTTGAGCTCAAGCGCGTCACCTGGAGCGGAATCATCAGGCCCTGCATCTGGTTTGGAAGTAATCTGTGAGCCATAGGGACTCAGCAATCTCGCACCCTCGCGATCAAGACTATTTAAGCTTAATAGGTAAGGCAAGGTACATATGTGTGGAGCTACAGCAAGCGACTAGCATATATGGTGGCTATCCTGTTCGCAAAAGAGAGCGAGAAGAGGAGGCAAAGCGCGAGCGAGAAACTAGAGGACAACCTGCGCAAACATTACTCCAACACCGTGTCCACCTCCCGGACTCCGCCGAGAAGAGGCCATCACGGTAACTCACACAGTTGATTCAATTTAAATAACTTAAGGTTCAAGTTATCTACAACCGGACATTAACAAATTCCCATCTGCCCATAACCGCGGGCACGGCTTTCAAAAGTTCAAATCCCTGCAGGGGAGTCCCAACTTAGCCCATGACAAGCTCTCACGGTCAACGAAGGAATAGACCTCCTCCCGAGACGTTCCGATCAGACTCGGTGCCTCGGTTCTACAAGACACTTCGACAGGTTAAAACAAATCCAGCAACACCGCCCGAATGTGCCGACAAATCCCGATAGGAGCTGCACATATCTCGTTCTCAGGGCACACTCAGATTGTCCAAACTTCCGGTAGGCCAGCCCAGAGTTGCCCCTGGTAGCCACCGGCGGCTGACGAGGTGGACCAACACTCAGAGGAGCACTGGCCCGGGGGGGGGGGGTTAAGATAACATGACCCTCGGGCTCCGGAAACCCAAGGGAAAAAGAGGCTTGGTGGAAAATGGTAAAACCAAGGTTGGGCATTGCTGGAAAAGCTTTAATCAAGGCGAACTATCAAGGGGTTCCCATTATCACCCAACCGCGTAAGGAACGCAAAATCCGGGAACATAACACCGATATGACGGAAACTAGGGTGGCAAGAGTGGAACAAAACACTAGGCGAGAGGCCGAGCCTTCCAGCCTTTACCAAGTATATAGATGCATTAAGATAACAAGATAATATAATGTTCCAACAAGGAACAGTCTCCAATCTTCACCTGCAACTAGCAACGCTATAAGAGGGGCTGAGCAAAGTGGTAACATAGCCAATCAACGGTTTGCTAGGACATGGTGGGTTAGAGGCTGAACATGGCAATTTGGGAGGCATGAAAGCAAGTGGTAGGCATCGTAGCATTGGCATAGCAAAAGAGCGAGCATCTAGCAAAGCAAAGATAGTAGTGATTTCGAGGGTATGATCATCTTGCTTGCAAAGTTGTCAGAGTTGACTGGATTCTCGAAAGTAAACTCAACGGGCTCCTCGTTAGGGAACTCGTCTCCCGGATCTACCCAAACAAGACAAACAAGCAACAAGGACACAATCAACCACGTGCAAAGCTCAAACAATATGATGCAAGGATGATATGCTATGCGGGATCCGATGCAGGATGCATATGCAAGATGTGACAAGGAATGCATGAACCTGACCTCAACTTGGAAATCCAAGTGTTCCACTGGAAAGATGAGATGAAATCGCTTGAAAACAATATAAAGAACGCCGGAATCGGAGTTACGGTTTGGAAATGGCAAGCGATTCAAATATGACCACGTTCTGTGATTTACAACAAGTAGCCATCTAAATGCGACAAGATGAACATACTGCAACACCCAAACATGGCAACAAAATACATGGCAGGGATGCATTCAAGATGCTTAACAAAAGTCTAGCAGTGAGCTACGACCAATTCATCAATTAACAGGTTCAAACAAGCATGGCAAAAATGCATTTGACAAACAGATCTCAGACTTAGTGAAATCAACACTTGTCTGGAATTTCAGATCAGATAGCACTCTTTGGAGCAACGAAACTACATGCTACAGGACCTGAACATGGAAAGTAAAGCATGGCATGGAGCTATTCAAAGAGCTTAACAAAAGTCCCTTAGTGACCTTGAGCCAAAAGGGATCAGAAAATACAATTGCAAGTATGTGAACATAGCAAAAGCATAATCAGTTTTCAGACATAGTGAAAACTGGCACATGCTGAAAACAGATATCAAGTAGGCATGTTTACGAGCTCGATGCACTCACTACGGAGTAAGTCATGAAAAGCTAAGCATACATCCATCAAGAATACACAAAATTCAAGCTAGACATGGCAAGAATAATGACATAGCATGCACGGATCAACTACAACATCATCGGCAAAATCGCTAACAAGTAGACAATCTGCCCAGATTCACGAAATGACAAAAGTAGAGCTCGATTGACTCAAGCTAGGGTGCTCCACAATTGCAAACAAAGACATGGATGGATAGAGCACTACAAGATTAACAAAACATCCATACTGATCATCCTCAAAAGAGGCACGGATCACTAGGAAACAACATGAACATATGGCCATATGAGATAAACAGATCAAGGACTTAGTGAAAATGCTAAGTCCCTAAAATCAGCATTACCAAGTGCCTCACTTTGCAAGCTTGTGCTAGTCACCAACCACATCACAAAAATACATGGGTTGCACCTCTGGAAAGATGGAAAAACCCTTAACAAAACATATGTAGAGCTCATGGGCATATCACGCACACAATAATCATGGCAAAAATGACAAATATCTAAATGGAGCAGCAGATCTGACAATTATCTCAAGTAGCACTCTTCTAACAGCATTTCGGGCATCAAGATGAACTCAAATGAAAATGATGCAATGGAATGAAATGATGTGCTCTCTGAGTCGAACATTTTGATATGCTATATGCCCAAAACGGAGCTACGGATGCAAAGTTATAGCACGATGAACAGGAGCAAATAATCTGTAGACTTAGGAGAAAAAAAGGTCAACCCTAGGGCTTGAATTCCAGATCTGAGATCCGGGGCACGTTTCCCAAGGTCCGCCGGAATCACTGTTCACCGGAGGGAGGAAGCTCGCCGGAGGTCGGAGTTGAGGAAGGAGAGGCCGAATCCGGTGGTGGAGCTCGCCGGGGCGGCGCGGGCCGGCGATGGCCGGGGTCGGCGCGGGCGGCGTCCGGTGATGAGCGGCGGCGCGCCGGCGTCGAGGCGGCGGGGCGGAGCAGGTGGCCGGCGCTGAGGCGAAAGGCGGCGAGGAGCGGCCCGGTCGGGCGGAGGAAGAAGCAGCCGGGCGGCGAGGCGGTGGATGGGCCTCGGGGGCCTGGCTCGGGCCTCCCGGGCCGGCGGCGGAGGAAGGCGGCGATGCCCACGTGGCAGGTGCGGATAGGGCACGGGCGGCGGCGGGTCGGGCGGACAATGTCCGTCGGCTGGGGTTTTTGTCCGTCGGCGGCGGACGAAGATGGATCTAGGGTTTGGGAGAGGGGATCCGCGAATTTAGAGGAGGGGGTCTAAATATAGGCATAGGAGGAGCTAGGAGAGTCCAAATGAGGTGCGGTTTTCGGCCACGCGATCGTGATCGAACGCTCTAGATGATGGAGAAGGTATTGGTGGGTTTTGGGCCAACTTGGAGGGGTGTTGGGCTGCAACACACACGTGGCCTTTTTGGTCCCTCGGTTAACCGTTGGAGTATCAAACGAAGTCCAAATGATACGAAACTTGACAGGCGGTCTATCGGTAGTACACCAAGGCCGCTTGGCAAGTCTCGGTCCAATCCGGAAATATTTAATCCCCACACACGAAAGAAAGGTAGAAATGACCACCGGAGGAGAACGAAGCGCCGGAATGCAAAACGGACAACGGGGAAAATGCTCGAATGCATGAGATGAACACGTATGCAAATGCAATGCACATGACGACATGATATGAGATGCATGACAATGATAACAACACACGGAGACAAAAACCCGAACCCGAGAAAATAAAATAACTTAAGGCCGGAAACGGCAAGAGTTGGAGTACATATTGGGAAAGTCATATCCGGGGTGTTACAAGATAGTTCTTCAAATGATCTGGCGGCCTCGTCGGTGGAGGACCGTCGTTCCCAATGAATCTACTAAGTTGAAACTGCCGGAGGGGGGGGGGCTGGACAGTTCATGATATCATGGCTCTTGTGCAGTCGCATTCCCCCATGTTTGTGTTTTTGTGTGAAACAAGACAAAAAGCAAGTAGAATGAAGAGGATTAGAGGTCGTCTGGGACTTCAAGGATTTGAAGGAGTTGATAGTAATGGGCTCAGCGGAGGTCTAGCCTTGTATTGGCATGAGTCATACCAGGTTTCAGTCCTGGGGACTGATGATTGCTTCATTGACATCTCGGTTACACCCCCTGGAGGTGATGAATGGAGATTAACTGCTGTTTATTGTGAGCCTCGAGTAGAGAACAGGCACCTGATGTGGTCTAAGCTACAAATGTTGAAGCAAGTTTCGGACCTGTCGTGGCTAGTTGTTGGTGATTTTAATGAGGCGTTGTGGAGTTTTGGACATATGTCTCTGAACCCCCGGCCTGAATCTCAGATGGCGGCCTTTCGAGATGTGCTCATGGCGTGTGAATTGGTGGACCTGGGCTTCATTGGAGTACCTTACACATATGATAATATGCGAGCAGCGGCCGCTAATGTACATGTGCGCCTGGATTGTGCAGTTGCTACCAATGACTGGAGGAACTTTTTTGCATTCTCTTTGGTACATCACCTTGCCTCTTCTTGCTCGAATCATGTGCCTCTTCTCTTGAAACTTTCTGCAGAACAGTTGAATTCAAGATCAAAGGCAAGGAGATATGAGATTTTTTGGGAACGGGATGCAGGGCTCCCGAACTTTATAAGGAATACATGGGATGCCTTTGGCACTATGGAAAACCTGGGTAAAGTAGGCACTAAGATCTACCATGACAACACTCAAATCATGGAGTAACAGAAGGTTTGGGAATGTCACTGGGGAGATAAACAAGTCACACTCACAACTAGAGGAGCTGATGAGGATGAATGCTGACAGACAGGAGATACGGAGAGTGTTTGACAAACTTAATGAACTGCTATATAAAGAAGAAATGTTATGGCTACAACGCTCGCGGATAATGTGGCTCAAGGAAGGAGATAAGAACACAAATTTTTTCCAGAGCAAGTCAATATGGAGAGCAAGGAAAAATAAAATTAGAGAGCTGCATGATAACAATGGTATTGATTTTAAAGATGAAGATATTATGGGTAACTTGGCCACTTCATATTTAAAAATATCTACACAGCGGACCCGACCCTAAATGTGTCTAGAGTTGTGGACTTGTTTCACACAGTAATTACAGATGCAGATAATGAGAAACTTTGTGCAGAATTTTCAGAGAAGGATATTTCAGACGCTCTTTTTCAGATAGGACCATTGAAGGCGCCGGGTCTGGGTGGGTTTCCAGCGAGATTCTTTCAGCGTAATTGGGATGTGTTGAAGGAACATATTGTCAAGGCAGTAAAGGAGTTTTTCAGTTCGGCTGTGATACCGGAAGGGGTGAATGACACCTCTATTGTCTTAATCCCTAAAGTTGCAAATCCCACAAAACTTTCCCAGTTCAGACCCATTAGCTTATATAACATGATTTATAAGGTGGTGTCTAAGTGTCTAGTGAACAGACTAAGGCCTCTGTTGGATGATATTATCTCACCGGAACAAAGTCTCTTTGTTTCTGGAAGAATGATAACAGATAATGCACTAATTGCTTTTGAGTGCATTCATTATATCAAGCAAGAAAAAGATCCAACAAAAAGCTTCTGTGCATACAAACTAGACCTGTCAAATGATCGGGTAGATTGGAACTTCTTGAGGCAAGTGATGCAAAAGCTGGGTTTTGATCAAGGTAGTCAGAGTCGGGATTCGGAGTCGGATCGGTTTTCCTCAGACAGAGTCGAGTCGTAAGATCGAGTCGTGGAATCGAGGATTCTACTAGATTTGCTCAAATAAGATATTTTGTATGCACACAAGAAATTTATATGGGTTCTATAGAGTTTTGACACTAAATATGGAGCAAAGAACATACACATCAATGCTAGTTGTATTCCACTTCTTTTTATGGCTAACCTACCATGAAGCTCTCATGTATGGAACATATATGAGAGGGAAATATATAGAATATTTAAACCTTCAATGCATGAAATTTACTAATGTTCTTTTTAGAGTGCGTGAATAGTCGATCACTTGTCTATCTGACCTACAATGCTAAACCTTTAAGGGTCTTGCTCTCCTTCTCCAATCAATCTTGAAGCATCTTCCTTTTCACGCCAATTCCATATGTCGACAAGCCTGATTCTCAATTTCGATCTAGGGTTTCTGAGAGCTGGATCAAAGGTGTCTGCGGCTGAGCGTCTGGACTTGGGAGGGGAATAAGGGTCCGTGAGATATATGAAAAGGGGTTTGGATGATGGCATATTATTTTTCTACAACTAAACAAATGGCTTAGATAAGTTAGTAGAATCGCATGTAGTTCATAACATAGTCGGGATTGTACAGTTTTGTACAGGATTCTATGATTTGGATCGCGACTCAACATGGATTCTACCTGATCCGGATTCATAGTGGGATTTGGATCGACATGCTTCCGTAGGGTCGTGAAGTCATAGGATTCTAGCAGTTCAATCGGGATTCTGACTACCTTGGTTTTGATCATCGATGGATTGACAGGATTATGACTTGTGTCACATCATTGAGATATTTAGTAATATTTAATGGAACCCTCTTGGATTCATTTACACCGTCGTGTGGTCTACAACAAGGTGATCCACTCTGCCCTTTCTTGTTGCTGTTTGTTGTTAATGGGATTTCTGCAATCCTACGACAACGTGTGGATGTGGGACTGATAACACCAGTAAAAATGTGCCGGCGTGCCCCCGGCATCTCTCATCTTCTGTTTGCGGATGACACGCTCCTTTTCTTTGAGGCTTCGAGAGCTCAAGCCAAACAATTTAAAGCTTGCCTTGATCTTTATGCAAATGCTACTGGCCAACTTCTTAATTATGATAAATGCTCGATTATGTTTGGAGAAACATGCCTAGTTGATGCACAGGAGGACGTCCGGGAGGTTCTAAATGTTACTGTTGCAGGGTTTGAAGAGAAATACCTAGGGCTGCCAACCCCTAATGGGATAATGACGAAAGACCAGTTTAAAACCTACAAGCACAACTTATGAAAAGATTAGTTCAATGGGGTGATGGGCATCTAGCACAACCAGGCAGGGAAGTTCTAATCAAGTCGGTTGCGGAGGCACTCCCAGTCTTCATCATGGGAGTCTTCAAGTTGCCCTTTTCGGTCTGCGATGATCTCACGGAGATGGTCAGGAATTTTTATTGGGGAGCAACCAAAGGGCACCATAAAACACACTGGAAATCTTGGCAAAAGCTACAGAGACCGAAGAGCAAAGGTGGTGCAGGATTCAGAGATTGCCGCTTGTTTAACCAGGAGTTACTGGCTAGGCAGGCGTGGAGATTGTTGATTCGACCTGAAAGTTTATGTGCAAGACTACTTAAGAGCAAGTACTATCCCAATGGTAAACTTGAGGATACGATTTTCTCAGGAAATGCTTCTTCAACTTGGACTGCAATTAGTCACGGCCTAGATCTTCTTAAGAAAGGACTAATATGGAGAGTAGGGAATGGGAACAACATTAGAATTTGGAGGGACCCTTGGATACCTAGACCTTTCTCCTACAAACCTATATCAATTCAAGGTAATTGCAGATATCGATATGTGTCACAACTGCTACATCGCAATGGTGCATGGAATTATAATTTGCTTCAAGAAGCATTTCTGCCATGCGATGTACAGGAGATTTTGAAAATAAGAGCATCACCTTGGCTCGAGGAAGATGTGCTGGCATGTGGTCCGGCGAAATCTGGAGTCTTTTTCTGTGAAATCATCATATGATTTAGCTTTTGAGGAAACATACAGAGGCACTGCGGAATCGTCAAGTGCTGCTCCAGATGGCCGTCGGGCCTGTTGGAAGCTTATTTGGAAAAACTTTGTGCCACCTACGGTCAAGAACTTTGCATGGTGTGTTGCGGTGAATTCCCTCCCAACATGGCAGAACAAATATAAGCGCAACTTAGAAACGGCTGGGACTTGCCCAATCTGTGAGAGGGAAGATGAAGACACTTTCCATGCTCTCTGTAAGTGTCCTCTTGCAGTTCAGTTGTGGGAATGTATGGCAACCGTTTGGAGACTACCAAAGCGGGAGGAACTGAAGAACACAGGCACTGAATGACTGCTGGAAGTGCTCCATCCACTTTTAGAGATAGAGAGGGGCATGCTACTAATGTCTTTGTGGCAGGTGTGGCACAACCGAAATGAGGTAACAGACAACAAAGAACCACCTCTGATGGAGGCATCGAACCGGTTTCTGATGGGATACTTGGACTCCTTGTTATCACTCAAATATTCAGATGAGGAATTTCTGAAAGGGAAACAAGTTGTCGCATATGATCGTTTGCTTGAACCGCAAGTGATACCAGTTGTAGCTCAAAACATCGTGTGGGTTTTGCCTATGGAGGGTTGGTCAAAGCTCAACATCGATGGCTCTTGGACAGTTGATGGGAAAGCAGGAGCTGGTATGGTTCTCTGAGACAGTAAGGGTCAGATCATATATACATCATGCATGGAGCTGTCTTCCTGCAGGAATGCACTGGAGGCAGAACTAAGCGCATGTATGGAGGGTCTCTCGCTAGCAATTCAGAGAATGGAGCTACCTATTCAGGAAGAGATGGACTCACGGGAGGCCTTGAATATGATCACAAATGATTCAATTGATAGATCAATCTTCTCATCAATGGTGAAGGAAATCAAGATTCTGAGGAATCTTTGTAGTACTACTTTCAATTATGCTCATCGTAGTCAAAATAATGTTAGTGATTTTTGGCAAAGTTTGCTAGAACCACGAGTAGAACAGTAGTTTGGCTTAACTCTGGATTAGCAGAGGTCATTGAACTTTGTAATGCATACTATGGACTTCCCACTTGAGTAATACAAAGTTTCACCCACAAAAAAATAGACATTTGTTGCCAAACATTTAACTAGCAACCCTTTGCTCTTGTCGTTTGCAACCTTGACGCAGGGGCACATCTGGTGAACTAGTTTTCCTCTACAGGGGTCCGGGGCTCGGGGCTTAGGGCAACTCCAACGGCATGCCCTCCCGGATACATCCTGATGTGCATACGCATTGTCCATCATTGGAGGGATACTCAATGGTGTCCCCCTCCACCTTGTCGTGTTCATTTTTTTATCGAACTTAATTTTTGTACTTGATATTCAAATAGTTTGATGATAAATATCACAAGGCAAAAATAATTTGAATGTAAACATTAAAATTCAGACTTAATATTTTTAAATTACTAGTTCAAATTTAAATTCAGTTTATTCAGCTCACATGCTCTATTGGTCTCCAGAAAACACCCACACCCACAAATGCTCCAGTAGATCATCGAGGTACTCGCTGATCCAAAATAAGTGTCGCAGTTTTGAACTAAAGTTATTATTTTGGATGGGGGGAGTATGAGGTTCTCGACTATGAGTCCTCTGATGGGGCTAGAGCATCTCCACTCACCCCCCAACAGCCCCCAGGGCGCCTTTTTTAGCGCCGGTGATGAAAAGTCGGCCCACCTGCGCCCCCAGATTCTCGTTTATCGCCGGTTTGGGCCAAAATTACAACTGGTGAACCCAAGCCAAACCCAGCACACCTGGGGGCACCGACTGAAGCGAAAAGGCACGTGGGCCTGCACCGTCAGCAACACCGGCTGATTTCCCGCCGTTTTCTTCCTCCTTTCCCTCCATTTCCTCATTGTCACCCCCTTCTCCCCCGCCGCTCCCGCCAATCTCTCCCCAGATCCGTCCGCCATGCCGCCGAAGAAGTATGTGGCCCCTCGCCTAGCCACCGATGGCGCCGTCCAGCCAAAGCAGAGGAAGCTGAGGGTGCCGATGACAAGGCCCCCGGGCTTGTCGAACGCCCAGTGGAAGGCCGACGTTGATCGCCAGGAGGCGGTCACCGCCGACCGAATGAACATGCTCATCATGAAGAAGGCCAGGGACACAGCGGTGATGATGGCAGAGCAGGAGGAGGCATCTCGCGTGGGGATGGCGAACCTTCCACCTCAACAGGCCGGCAAGTGCCCACAAGTTGCGTGGGGGAGCTAACAGAGCGTCGCGTCGCCGCCCAGCTTCTCGCCGCCACTGTGGGGGTACGTGCCCTTACCTGGCTACGTCGATGACGACGAGCATGGCGGCTTCAACCCCAACATCACCTCCCCGCATGGCACGGCGCCGCGTGCGTCCCCGTCTGGCTTCAACCACGACTCGCGCACTCCCTCCCCCCGTTCGCCGCCGGCCTCAACACCCAGTACAGCTACTCGCCGTCGACTTACTCAGGTTCTCCTGCGCTGCCTCTACGCCGTGGTGCCCTACCCTTCGCACATGGCTCGGCGACACCGTTCAGCAGCATCGATGCCGACATGGACGAGATCATCGCGAGCGGCTCAGTCGCCACCGCTTCGTGCCCCGGGTTCCACATGCTAGATGAAACTCTGGACGCCACCGTCGACATGGAGGACGAGCTCGATGACGCCGAGAAGGAGGTGGAGGAGGAAGAACCGGCGGAGGTGGAGCCGATGCCCAAAGGGAGGAAGAAGAAGTGGGCGGCCAATGCCAGGCCGGGCGAGCCTCGCGTCAAGTGGACGTCCAAGGAAGACGAGTGCCTCGCCGAAGCATGGAAGACCATCAACATCGACCCGATCACCGGCTCGAATCAAAACGCCTACACGTACTGGAGAAGGATAAAGACGACGTCTGACGAGCGCTAGTTGGTCGACCCCGACTTCGCCAACATCCACATGGACTGCGGCGAGAAGGCCATGGCGAATCACTGGGTGACCATCCAGGCAGATTGCAACAAGTGGCATGGGGTTCAAGAGGAGGTCGCGGCTCGCGCGGAAAGCGGCGCCAACGACCATCGTTCGTTGGCCCAGTTCCTTGCCATGTACTTCACCGACACTTTTTTCTTTGGCTGTGTAGATGGTTCGGATGTTCAACATGTTTCGCCACCACAACGGCGACCAAGAATTCAAGTTCCTTCATGTGTTCACCAGGATCAAGCCCTGCGAGAAATGGCCGGAGGTCCAGCTCGCTCTCGTCAAGGCGAAGGACGCCTACAACCGGGACGCGCTTGCCCCGGCGGCAACAGAAGGGCGTTTTGATGGCAACAAACGAGCCAAGGCAGCGACGGACGTGGCACCCGCTGCCAAAAGGTTGCAATCGTCGATCGAGCAGTGCATCGCCGACGCTGTAACGCCCAGATAATCTTGCTACAGTAATTCCACCCTAATCATGCCACGTCACCTCAATTACTGTTGCTAAACTTACGTTAGTTCAAACCACGTCAAATTCAAATTTAAATTAATGTAAACAACAAAAGTTTTCAAAAGCTGTAACAAAAATGTTCGGGCGGTGCTGAATATTACAAGGGTAATTATAGTAAAGAAAACACAATTTTATAAAATCCTTGAATGCGCTAAAATTAACTAAAACAGAAAAGGAAAAGAAATAAAAGAAAAGGAAAATACAAAAGAGAAAACAAAACAAAACAAGAAAAAGAATAAAAGGCCCCCTTGGCCCACCTGGGCCTCGGCCCAACTGGCCGGCCCACTCAGACCGAGCCACCCCACTACCTAACCCCCCTCTCCCCCCGTGACCTAGCCCACTCCCCACTCGCCCCCTCCCACTCCCGCACGTCTCTCCTTCAACCCCCCCATCGATCCCGATCTGGATCGGGAAAAGGGAGGGCTCAGACGCCGCCGCCTAGGACCACCCTGCCTCCCTGGCGACGCCCGCCGCCGCCGGACCTCCACCCTCATCCTCGCGCCCCCGCCCCCTCTCCTTCAGCGGCGCCCCTCGCCGCGCCTGCCGCGTCTCCCCCGACGTCCTGCGCCCGGTCTCCGTCGTCCGCTGCTGCCCGAAACGCCGCCCGTCGCCGGATCTCCCTCGTCGGACCTCCCCGACCTCCGTCGAGCCGCTGCCATAGCCCCTACGTCCGCGTGGTGAGGGCCACGCCCTCCTCCCTCTCCCTCGCCCCGTGCTCCCCTCCTCCCGTGCGCCACTGCCCGCCACTCCCTCGCGACGCGCGTGCGTGCGCCGGCGCGCACTACGGCGCCCCGCGCGCCTCCCACGCTCTGGCCGTCGAGGCCCGCGCCCATTGTGGCCTCACCCTGGACGCCCGAGGCCGCACCCCCTGCATACTGTTGTTGTTGCTTCGCGCTTGCCTCGCCCGAAGACGCCCGCTCCATCGTCCCATGTCCCCACGTCCCTGTGCCGCCTCCCGCCGCGGCGGTCACCGCTCCGACCGCCTGGCCGGCACCGTGGCCTACGGCCCCGCCTTGCGACACCACCTCCCCTGCTCCGGCCACCTCGGCCATGGCCTCACCCCTCTCCTGGCGTCGCCGCTGGCCGTTGGCCGCGCGTGCCCCGCGGCCTTCAGCCGTTCCTTCCGGCCCCGCCGCTCGCCGGCGCTGGCCGCCCCTCTCCCCGACCCCATCGGCGCCCGCGCGCCCAGCCGGGTGTGCCCTCGTGGCTGCGCCCGAACCCCCCTGTGCCCGTTAAGGCCTGGGCCACTGGACAACGGGGTCCACCCCTAGAACGTTAAAAAAAAGAATTAAGAATTAAAAGATTTAAAAATAATATTATAAAATTAATAAAAAAAATTAATTAATTAGTGAATTAGTTAAGTTAATTAACCCTATTTAATTAGTCTAATTAACTAGTTAGTTTAACTGAACCGTAATTAGTTTAGTTTAATCCTAATTAACCTAAACAGAGTATGACAGGTGGGTCCCACTGGACCCACACGTAAGTTTGACCAGTCAATACCTCTTTTGACTGCTGACGTCAGCATGACATCATGCTGATGTCATAAATCCATTTTCGGGTTAAATTAAATAATTATTTAAATTCCAAAAATTAATAAAATCTTTAGAAAATCAAATCTTTTTATCCGTAACTCGGATTAAATCATTTTCAACATGAAAGTTGCTCAAAACGACGAGACGAACCCGGATGCGCAGCCCGTTCGTCTGCCACGCATCCCTAGCATAGCGAACACGCAACTTTCCCCCACCGGCTCCTTTGCCCGAAAACGCGAAACACCGGGGATAATTTCCCGGATGTTCCCCCCTTCACCGGTAACACCTCGTACCGCGTTAGGGCACACATAGCATCACGCTTTGTCATGTCATGCATCGTCATGCATTTGTTTGCATTATATTTATTGTTTCTTCCCCCTCTTCTCTCGCTAGACATCGAGACCGACGCCGCTGCTACCCAGTACGACTACGGTGTTGACGACCCCTCTCTCTTGCTAGAACAACCAGGCAAGCCCCCCCTTGATCACCAGATATCGCCTACTCTCCTCTATACTGCTTGCATTACAGTAGTGTAGCATGTTACTGCTTTCCGTTAATCCTATCCTGATGCATAGCCTGTCATTGTTGCTACAACTGTTGTTACCTTTACCTGCAATCCTAATGCTTAGTATAGGATGCTAGTTTATCATCAGTGGCCCTTCATTCTTGTCCGTCTGCCTTGCTATACTATCGGGCCGTGATCACTCGGGAGGTGATCACGGGTATATACTATATACTTTATATATGATACTTGAGGTGACTAAAGACGGGTCGGCTCGTAGGAGTACCCGCGAGTGATCCACGGATTGGGTCCAAAAGGACGTTTGTCCCGACGGTCCTCTGAGTGGATCTTTGTGGCGAAGCGACAGGGCAGGTTGAGACCACCTAGGAGAGAGGTGGGCCTGGCCCTGGTCGGCGTTCGCGGTTATTTCAAAATAACACATTTGACGAGATCTTGGTATTTGATCTGAGTCTGGCTACTGGCCTATACGCACTAACCATCTACGCGGGGACAGTTATGGGCACTCAACGTCGTGGTATCAGCCGAAGCCTTCGTGACGTCAGCAACTGAGCGGCGCGCGCCGGATTGGACTGGAACGCCTGCTAGGCTAGGTCTGCTTCCGGCCGCCCACGCAACGTGCAGGTGTGCTAAGGGCGATGGGCCCAGACCCCTGGGCGCTTAGGTTTAGACCGGCGTGCTGACCTCTCTGTTGGTCTAGGTGGGGCTGCGACGTGTTGATCTTCCGAGGCCGGGCATGACCTAGGAAAGTGTGTCCGGCCAAATGGGATCGAGTGTGTTGGGTTATGTGGTGCACCCCTGCAGGGAAGTTAATCTATTCGAATAGCCGTGTCCCTCGGTAAAAGGACAACCCGGAGTTGTACCTTGACCTTATGACAACTAGAACTGGATACTTAATAAAACACACCCTTCCAAGTGCCAGATACAACCGGTGGTCGCTCTCTCACAGGGCGACGAGGGGAGGATCATCAGTTAGGATTATGCTATGCGATGTTACTTGGTGAACTTACCATCTACTCTCTTCTCCTGCTGCAAGATGGAGGTTACCAGAAGCGTAGTCTTCGAAAGGACTAGCTATCCCCCTCTTATTCCGGTATTCTGCAGTTCAGTCCACATATGATAGTCTTATTCCAGTTGATACCAATGCATACATATGTAGTGTAGCTCCTTGCTTGCGAGTACTTTGGATGGGTACTCACGGTTGCTTTCTCCCTCTTTTCCCCTTTCCCTTCTACCCGATTGCTGCGACCAGACGTTGGAGTCCAGGAGCCAGATGCCACCGTCGACGACTACTACTACTACTCGGGAGGTGCCTACTACTACGTGCAGCCCGCTGACGGCGACCAGGAGTAGTTAGGAGGATCCCAGGCAGGAGGCATGCGCCTCTTTCGATCTGTATCCCTGTTTGTGCTAGTCTTCTTAAGGCAAACTTGTTTAACTTATGTCTGTACTCAGATATTGTTGCTTTCGCTGACTCGTCTATGATCGAGCTCTTGTATTCGAGCCTCGAGGCCCCTGGCTTGTAATATGATGCTTGTATGACTTATTTTATTTGTAGAGTTGTGTTGTGATATCTTCCCGTGAGTCCCTGATCTTGATCGTACACGTTTGCGTGTATGATTAGTGTACGATTGAATCGGGGGCGTCACAGACGCCAAGAGCAATGCCGTCAAGAGAATGGAGAAATCCCATGCGAGGTGGTCGGCGTTGATGACGAAGCAGGACGTCAAGCTCGACCTTCTCAGGACCAACATCACCGCGAAGAAGAGGAACACCGACCTGGCATTCTTGATGGGGGGAGACACGTCGACGATGAACAAGCGGGTGAAGGCGTGGTACTTGGTGGAGCGCGACCTCATCTTGAACCAAATGTCGGGACCGGCGGAGACCACCGCGCCTACGCCGAGCCTGAACACTGAAGTTGTGCCCACGCCGACGCCGAGCTCAAGCACTGAAGTTGTGCCCACGCCGACCCCTAGCCCGAGCATTGAAGCTGCGCACACGCCGACGCCGACCTCGACAGCCCTAAGGCAGAGGAGCCTGCCGTTTGATGAGCTCCATGTCTATTGTTCCTACCTTTTGATCGCCAGACTTTGGCTATGTTCGATCGCTGACCCTATGGCATGATGATCGCCGACCTGTGGCACCGAACTGTGTCGTTCTTTTGGTAGCGGGAATGTGAACTTTGATTTTTTTTATGCGTTTGGGGCCGAAACCTGGGGGCACGGCTGGGAACTCGATCGCGTCTAGGCCGAGAAACCCGCCGGCGCAAACGCCATAAGCCCTTCGCCGGATGCGCTGGGGGCCAAACGGCTGGAGATGCTCTTAGGATCCTTTTCAGTAGCGCACCATGCAGTACAGTTACTGCCGATCCACATATTATCCACACTACAACATCGTACATTATTGCAGAGGATTTCACAGAATCTCAACCCCCTCTTCTGATGCATCTCAAGAATTCTACAAAACTTTTAGCACCGGGCAAATTCTCAAACTGCCCGGAATGGAAACTACCTGAACAGGTGATACATACACACGGCCCGTGTGAGCAATCAAATTGCCCCGTTGGACGATGTCAGCAGTGACATAACACGAGCTACCAGCCTAGGCCGACGACGCGATCTCTGCGGTGCAGCAGCCCTGCTGCTCTAGGCACCCGTGCTCGTTTCCTTCCGTGGCTGCCGCCGCCCGACGTCGACGTTGATCGGGTTTCAGGCAGACACGGAGAGGTCGACCCGAGTGGGTGGCTGGATCGGCTTCGCATGTGACCGTAGACTTTGCGTACTCATTGGCCCTTCCAAGTTGAGCATCAAGAGAACGACACAAAGCTGCTGATAAGCTCATGCGTGTATGGTATGATAAGTTGATACAGCCTTTTTCCTGAAAAACGAGGAGGAGATCGCTTATCACCCGACCTCTCTTGCTCTCTGCTTTTGTGAGCAAGTTGTCGGCGCGGCCGGGAGCCAGAGAGCTCTGGAGATGTTTGGTGGGGTCCAATGGCGGAGCCAGAATTTAAATATAAAAGAGACCGAATACGTATATTGATCTAATCTCGTTGATAATTACTCGTCGCTCCTACTAAAATTGTCGATCGTTGAGGGAAGGAGGCCCCTGCTCGTCCCCCTGGCTCGGCCCATAGTGACGTCGTGGGGTAAAATACATGAGAATCTACATAAGTATCATTTTCCAAAAACAGTGGTATGTTGGTATCTGGCTCACTGGCTGCATGCATCTAGAAGTTGTTTCGTGCATATTCTAACAGCAACCACTGGACCGCCAGGGGAATCTTACAATGTGAAAGTCTTGATTCTATCCAGGGACATTTCTCTGGCGGCTGTGAGAGCATCTCTAGTGGATAGTGTAAATTTGGACGTGTATATCTTCATATACACGTCCATATACACCTTGCTAAATTATACACCTCCTAGTTTTTCAATGAAACGTGTAAATTAGGACGTGCATATTAGAAACGCGATGGCGACCTGGGGGCGAGCTCCTCCGATCCTTCCTTCGGGCGGGCGCGGAACGAAGCAGCGGTCTTCTTTTCGCGAGCTCACGAGCGTGGCTTGCTCGTGCATATTTCCACGCCTTGTACCGTCGTGGCCTGGGCGTGGATGTTTACACGCCCTTTTACACGAGTCGCTGGGAGCAGTTTTTCAGCTCACATCGTGTATATTTTCTATACACGTCCATATAGATGATCCACTAGAGATGCTCTGACAAGTTCTTCGTGATCTTCCCGTGGCAAATTTAACAATTTTGACCTATGGATGAAATCATTTCACAAAATGAACCGCCCCTAAATTTTTTTCACTCAGATGATCTTTTTTAGTGGTGCCCGACACGAAGGCGCCACACTGCACTGTGCAGCGCCTGACTGACAGGCGTTGTACGCCTCGCCAGCGTCGCGCCCGTGTAAACCGAAAATTACTAAATCAGTGTGCAACGCCTGAGAGTTAGGCACCACACTATACAGTGTAGCGCTTAACTTCTAGGCGTTGCATTAGTGGTTGCACTAGTGGCGCCTAACTCTTAGGCTCTGCACATTAACTTATTAATTTTTAGGCAGTCCGGGGTGTGACGCCGGCCAGACGTGTAGCTTCTGTCAGTCAGGCGTTGCACAGTATAGTGTGACGCCTTCGTGTCGGACGCCACTTAAAAAGATCAGCTGAGTGAATTTTTTTTAGAAACAGTTTATTTTGTGAAATGATTTCATCCACAGATCAAAATTGTCAAATTTGCCTCTCCCCATCGACTTCTCTTCATGCATGTGCGTGCGTTGGGAGGGAACGCTGGCCGTTTCATGCCGACATCATCATGTAGAGAACAAACAGTTGTACTTGATGTCTAGATGATCCAGAACAATTATTAGAATTTCAGCTAATACTCGGCGGGTACCAAAATGTTTGTAATCTCGACATTTCAGCCTGGATTCAAACTAATTTGAAATAAAATTAAAATTAGGTTAAATTTCATTCAAATTCAATGTGTTTTGATAGATTGAAATCCGAAATAATTGTCAAAGTCCAAATTGTCTCTCCTCCCCCCACCCACATCTCTCGGCGAATGACGGAGGACAAGTCAAAACAAATTCTACACATTCATTTCAAGAATGGATCACACATATTCCCATTTTAACACCATGAATATGCATGTCTAGTCATCTTTGTGTAACTCATAATCTGCTTGAAATTCATCTGGCCAGTGGCGGAGCTTCCTTAGGGCCAACCTGGGCCATGGCCCCCCCTGTTTGTGTAGTTTTCTTATATTATTAGCACATAATTAGACAGAAATGATGGTGTTTTGCCCAATCTTTGGTTGAATAGCCCCTCCTACATGGATTAGCCCCTCCTATAATTCTGATCAAGCTCCGCCGCTGCATCTGGCTATGTTAATTAATCACAACAAAATAATTAATGAGAACGTCTGTCACAAACGAGAACTTACTAGCTGCAAAAAGGTGAGACCGAAATTTAATGGCACTGCAATTGGCTGCATTTCACAATCACCTTTTGCCCATGCAGATTTCAACTCTACTTTCATGATTTCTCCCGAACACCATCACGTGCTTAAGATTGTGAGCCTATCACCGCGTCTACCACTTGACACAAAGGGTTCTGAACTGGCCAATTCCATCAAATATTTATGTCAAAATTTGTAATCCCTTTAGGTGCATCACCTGGCCACACCACAAGTTATATTCATCAAGTTGCACACCACCTTTTCGCCACATTTTGTGGACAGTATCGTGCATGGACGCACGCATCTTTCCTTTGGCTCCTTTGAACCTCTATAAATAGCCGTGGATTTCGAAGCTTCTTATCACAGAACCAATCGTGAGCATCAGCTTGTAAGATCACAACTAAGACACACACACACACTACACGGCAAGAAACACCAGGAGGTAGGGCAATCCGATCCGGTTATGGCGCCCAGCAGAGAGGCGTGTGCGATCGCCATGGCCGTGGCAGCCCCGTTCATCGCAATGGCAAGCAACATCGGCACCGACAACGTTGAGAAGCGGCGCAGGACCTCGTCCGACATGCTCCAGCGCACCGTCTCCGACGTCTCCTTCCAGCTCCACCACCACGGCCCCGCCAAGGAGGAGGAAGAGGCGGCGGCGGAGGCGGAGATGAAGCTGCTCCACCCGGTCTCCGAGGTGGAGGACGCCAAGTGCGAGTGCTGCGGCATGTCGGAGGAGTGCACGCCGGAGTACATCCGCGGCGTGCGCGGCCGGTTCTCGGGGCGGTGGGTCTGCGGGCTGTGCGCCGAGGCCGTGAATGAGGAGGCCGAGAAGAACGGAGGGTCGCTGGAGGAGGCGCTCCGGACGCACATGGGCGTGTGCAAGAGGTTCAACGGCTTTGGGAGGACGTACCCGGTGCTGTTCCAGGCGGAGGCCATGAGGGAGATCCTGAGGAAGCGGTCCAAGCTCGGGCCGAGGTCCAGGACCGGCATCAACCCCCGGGAGGTCAGGGAAACCGCCTCCAAGGCGAAGGCGAAGGGTTCAGCCGGCGCCGGCGGCATCGCACGCAGCTCCAGCTGCATGCCGTTCATCACCGACGAGTTCAGCGACTAGACGGAGCTGGTTGATTCGCTGGCTAACTTTGAGCATGACAAGGTGCTTAGCTAGAAGGATAGTTTTAAGCCTTCTTGTTGCATGTTTTCGCCATCTTTTTGGGCCAAGGGTGCATACTTCACACGCCTTTAGGGTGTTTTTTTGGTTGCACCTCCAGCTTATCTAGATAGAACCTTGAGCATCGTCGTGGCAACACCTTAAGTCTTAAGCTTGTACTCCCTCCGTTCTGAATTACTTGTCTTAGATTTGTCTAGATACGGAGGTATCTAGCACTAAAATGAGTCTAAATATATCCGTATCTAGACAAATCCAAGACAAATAATTCAGAACGGAGGGAGTATGCTGGTTAGTCAGCGGTCATGTTCTGTTTTTCCAAGTTCAAGTATAAATTGGATTTGGTGGTTGGACAGCCTTAAAATTTGGTGCGCTGATCTTCGGTGTGGTTTAGAAGTTCTTATTTGTTTTGGAACGGGGCTTCTGTTTGGTTCTCTTGTGGCGTAGTTTCGTTGGAAGGAGCATAAAAGATCAGCCCCTTCTTCCATTGATTCCATGCAAGTTTTATGCGTGCATGTGCATGGACAGTGGAGTATGTATGTGTTGAACCGACTAGTAAACTAGTCTTTATCTTGTCATCGTAAGAGAAATGCAATGAAATCAACTGTGATTAACTGCTTGTGTGTTTGGTCATTAATTAATTTGAGTTTCTATGTTGAAAAATGTGGCCAGGGCCTGACGCTGTTGTGTTTAATTGTTTGCCTGGTGTTTAACTTCAGAAAATGGAAGTGAAGAAGAACCAAGTCCAATCATCTCCACGAACTCTCTGTTATTCTTTTCCTTTTCAAAAAAGTACATTTTCGTTCAATGGATATATCGAGGTGATACAACTGCACCGAGTGAATGTTGGGCCTGTGAATAGCATGATCCACACAATCAACACGTCCAACACAACTAAAAAGAACATATTATTTTACATCAATATTAAAAAATGTTCATGTGAAAACCTTCCTAGCCATATGCTTCAGCCGGGTAGACACCATCAAGTATAAATTGGATTTGGTGGTTGGACAACCTTAATTTGGTGCGCTGATCTTTGGGGTGATTTAGAAGTTCTTATTTGTTTTTCGACAGGGCTTCGGTTTGGTTCTCTTGTGGCGTAGTTTCGTCGGAAGGAGCATATAGATCAGCCCCTTCTTCCATTGATACCATGCAAGTTTTATGCGTGCATGAACTGTGGAGTATGTATGTGTCGAACCGACTAGTAAACTAGTCTTTACTAGGAGAACACACGTGCGTTGCTATAGGCTATCCGTCATGTTATCTTTAATATCTGGGGACAATACAAAAATCCCACGCCACGATGCACCTTTTTTTTTCTATCGCGCCCTTCTCTTCCCGCTCAGATTTCCGCCGTAGCGGGATATTCCTAACTGGAGCCACCTTCTTTAAAACCAGATGACGTCCACCTCACCTTTGTTGTACATTGCAAAAGGGGTGAAAAATTTCATTTACAATATAATAGAATGGGTTAAACTAACACATAATATTAACATAAAACAACAAATAACTATAGAGATCATTCTCAAAGGTCCATTCAACTTTGCAAATGCACACTGATGTTGGAGGCAAGTGTCAACCTGAATGTATTCCTAGTCATCAATAAGTTCCACCTCCAACCCACATATCATTAATTGCTTGAAGCGACAATTGTCATTCTTCTCTTTCTTGTCCTTCCCTACATCTTCTACTCCTAGCCTTTTCGCCGACCCATTTCGTTGGCGCCAACTATCACCACAATAACATTAGTGCATTCATCAGCGACGCCTCATCTTCTTCCTCCTCCTTCCTGCTCAGCTTTAGTTCTCGTTCCTACTTATTTTCTAGAATACTCTTTCTTTCTTTTTCGTTTTTTGGAACACTCTTTCCTTATCGGAAACCATGGACCACTTGGTGGCTTTAGTTTTTTTCCTTCTTATTTTTGGAACACTCTTCCTTTCTACTATAGCATGAATCACATGGCCAACACTAGTAGAAAAAGGGCCATTTTTCCCGGTTCATAAGGTCCATCTGTCCCGGTTGGGGAACCGGGACTAAAGGGTCGTTACTAATGCCCTAGGCCTTTAGTCCCGGTTCTTATACTAACCGGGACAGATGGGCCTCCACGTGGCCGCTCCGGCGAGCCCAGGCACGAGGGCCTTTGGTCCCAGTTGGTGCACCAACAGGGACCAATAAGCTTCCACACGTCAGCATTTCAGGGGCTGAGTTTTTTTTTGAAAGGAGGTGGTTTAGGGGTTTTGGGGGTTAATTTAGGTTGGTATAGGTAGCTAATAGAGAGATGTCTCCTCTCTTATCTCCGTGCTACTGCTACTGCTATGCCTAAACATGACTTAGATTGAAGTGAGGCAACATGTGGTGCATGTCGAAAGTAATACTAATCCTAACTTGATCAAGTTTGTATTGTACTACTTTCGACATGCACCACATGCATGTTGCCTTCACTTCAATCCAATCCATGTTCATTTCACCCGCTGATATATAATAACTCTTCATGCTCGCATCATGTATCATCATATATAATAACAAGCCTACTAATCATCATCATACAACTTCTACTCGTTATTAATAACAAGTCATACGATCATCATCCTCATAGTCATCGAACCAACCCTACTTAATTGTTCTTAGCACATGATCATCAGTATTAGGTAGGACCTAAATACCCTCTTTAAGGTAAAATAGCATAAAACAATATAGACCCTGACTCTCCATTATGGAGAATGGAGATCATCCTGTCTTCAATTCTTGCGCTTCGTTTCCTTTTGCTTCCAAGAACCTCCTTACGATTGTCCATATATTTTTTCCATCCTTTGATTTGCATGTCTCTATTCCTTTTAGAAATCTGGTATAGGCAGTTGAGATTCGTAGGATGACCTGGCTGTATGTTCAAAACATTAAGGCTACATTTCTGATACATCAAATGAGGCACACAATTCTCTAGGATTATCTATTGAAAAACATAGTAATAACTTCATAGTTAGCAATGATGTACTAGTTTTAGAAATATGCAAAAGATGCACGGATGTCGTAATAGTAAAAAATCTTACCAGGGTATCTCCATGGTAGTTACCGTAGTTCAACACATGCACTAGTGGCACGTATTGACCATAATGTTGAGGAGTTTGATTGTAGATATTGTAATTCTCAATGTCAGTACAAAATCCGACCAGATGATTTTTCTCCTTGTAAGTTAATTCGGAGCCATCGGTGTAGTGGGTTTTGTCTACCATCTCCCGCACATTCTTTGAAGAATGAAAATAAGCTGTCAACTATTTTTAAATAAACAATATAAATTAGCTAATAACTATGTTTGAGAAACTCACATAGCGGTAGAATTGAAGGCGTATCAACAAGGACCCAAATGTCCATATTGTCTTGCTCGATTTCAGGATCACCAAGATCCATGGTGACAAGCATACCCTCATCAAAACCATACATCTTGCAAAGTGCTTCCCATTTTTTGCAACCAAAATGGGTTACGCTCTCATAATTGTACAACTTTACTTCAAAATCCACATCATGATGAGTCCTTAGGTGAATTTTCTTTGTTTCGAAACTTTCATGGTCTTCAAAACCCATCCTCTCCAAGACATAGCGCCTTGCATGGCATGTGATAAGCTACTCGAATTGTAAAAGATGAAAATTACACGTTGAAATAGTTGTAGTCATGCTTAATTACAAAAAAACACTTGTCGTCGTTGCGTACCATTTCAACATCGAAGGTCTCCTCAAGCTTAATGCTGAAGCGCCAATCATCGTCCAGGTGAGGCCTGTCGCACAGACCTCGATCATCGTGGCATCAGCTGCACTCCCCCGGGAGACTTTCGTCATCTGATGACGACATTTCCTACATTCATAATTCAAAGATTAAACTTGTACAATTAAATATAGGTACTACAAAAACTAAATTAGATCATTATTATTCATCCCGGGTTGACTATCGGTCTGTCGAGTCTTTTCTTGAAAACTCTCAGCTCACGTGGTGTATATATTCGACTCTCGGTGATGGTCGTTACCCCTTCTTCCCCTAGTGCATAACAAAGGTCTAGCACCCGGAGAAGAAGGAGAAACGACCCCCACGACAACAGTCGGGATTCTTCGTCCTCTCATATATATATATATATGGTGAAACTCTCCCTCACTGATTCCTCTCTGACATTTGCGACCATCGATGATGGTCGTTACTCCTTCTTCCACTAGTGCATAACAAAGGTCTAGCACCCGGAGAAGAAGGAGAAACGACCCCCACGACAACAGTCGGGCTTCTTCGTCCTCTCATATATGGTGGAGACTCGACAGACTTAAAGTCAACCCGAAATATCATTTAATTATCTTTCTAAAAAAGGATTTGGCTTGTCTCACCTCGAGGTCGGAGGGGGTCGGTGACGGGGATGACGGCGGGGATGATGGAGGGGGGCTCCAAGATTTCTGCGAAAACAAAAACCCTATAAGCTATCAACTAATCATATGCATACGCCTTGCATAGTGCTCTCCAATTTTAACATTCAAAGTAGGAGTAGTTTTCCAATTTGAGCATTCAATAAGCAAAATCAAATCACAAAATAAAGCAGTATTCAAATTACGATGCATTCAATTATAAGAAAAACTACATCATCTCTTGCGTCCGTACATCGTCGAATATTATCACTAATACACCTCGAATACTATCATACATATAACATCACTAGTACAGCTAGAATCATAGCGCCTGACGGGTATCGGCACGGGCGGTGGACACCCAAAGAGAAGGAACCATCACATGATCGCTCCAGTGAGATCCCTGAAGAACCTGCCAGGTATTGTCGAACCTTCCCTCCAACGCAACCATGTAGCGATGGACGTGCTCGTCCTCGTCGTTGACAGGGTGACGTACCACCTCCGTGGTGTCCGGAAGCCTCGGCACCGTCACTGGCCCACGCGACCGCCACCAAACAAGGATCGGGTCAACGACGGGCTGGCTCCTCACCAACCTACGCCCCCGGAAGGTAGCACATCCCAAAACCAACCCGGCGGAGCCCAGTCCAAGACATGCCCACTCTGATCAAGCCGACCTCCTCCGCCGAGTCGACGACGAGGATGCGGGATAGGCAACGTCGACGTCGATGCGGGAATAATTGCTTTAACTAAAAAAATAAACTACTTCTATTAATTTTCTTGCTAAAAATAAACTACTTCTATAGTAAAATAAACTAGTTTTATTAAATCAAGTAGTTCAACTACAAAGCACTTACTATAAATAGAATAAAGTAGTACTTACTAAAAATAAACTACTTCTATATATAGTAAAATAAAGTAGTTTTATTAAATCAACTAGTTCAACTACTAACTAATTAAGCACTTACTATAAATAAAGTAGTTTTTATTAAATCAATTAGTTCAACTACTAATTAAGCACTTACTATAAATAAACTAGTTTTATTAAATCAACTAGTTCAACTACTAATTAACCACCTCCGCGGTGTCCGGAAGAAGAAAAAAAAAGAGGAGAAGAAGAAAGGATTAATAGAGGAGAAGATCGAAGAAAAAAAGAACAAAAAAAGAGGAGAAGAAGAAAAAATAGAATATATTCTATTTTTTCTTCTTCTCCTCTATTCCTTTCTTCTTCTCCTCTTTTTTCCTCTTCTTCCTCTCCTCTTCTTCTCCTTCTTCCTCTCCTGCTTCTTTTTCTTTTTCTTCTTCTTCTTCCTTCTTTCCTTCTTCATCTTTTCTTCATTTTCCTTATTTTACTTTTTCCTCTACACTAACCTAAAATGCACTAAACTAAAATTGATATCTACGAACAATCTAAATAAAAAATTAATACATATATGAAAAAAAGGGCTCACATCGGGGGCGGCCGGCGAGGGCGCCGGCGGCGGGGGGCGGATGGCGACGACGACGGCGACGGGGGGCGGAGGGCGACGGTGGGGGGCGTAGGGCGACGGCGACGGCGGCGGGGGGCTGAGGGCGACGACTACGGCGACGGGAGGCGGCTCGGGGGCAGCGGAGGGCGACGACGACGGGGGGCGGCGGAGGGCGGGGGGGCAACTAATTGTGAAATTTTCACAAGCCAGCTTATATACCCAGAGCATTGGTTCCAGTTCGTGGCAACAACCGGGACCAATGCCCCCTTTAGTCCCGGTTGGTGCCACGAACCGGGACCAAAGGTCAGTTTTCGGCAGCCCAAAAGGCGGGAAGCGGCAGCCTTTGGTCCCAGTTGGTGGCATCAACCGGTACCAAAGGGGGGCATTCGTATCGGTTGGTGCCACGAACCGGTTCCAATGCCCCCCTTTAGTCCCAATTGGTGGCACCAACCGGGACCAAAGGCCTCGTTCTGCCCGTGCCCAAATGTTTAGTCCCACCTCGCTAGCTGAGAGGGGCGCGCAGTGGTCTATAAGCCCCACTGTCGCACCCTCTCAAGCTCCTCTCCATTGCAGGCTTTCTGGGCCTAATTATCACTGGTATGCCTGATGGGCCTACTGGGCCTTCTGCGGGCCTGAATCCTGGCCCATGGATGGGTTTCTAGTCGTATTCAGGCCGTTGAGGCCCAATAGGTGGCATATTTTTTTATTTTTTCCCTGTTTTTTTCTTTTTTGCTTTATTTATTTTGTTTTGTTTCTACTTACAACAAAAAACTTATTTATTTTATTTTGTTTCTAATTACTTACTTATTATGTAATTTTGCTATTAAAGTTTCTAACAAAAAAGTTCTTTATGAAAATTCTTTTTTGCTTTTAATGATTTTGAACAGAAAATACTTTGATAATTTTAGTTGCATCAATTTTATATGTAATTTTAGTTTCAATAATACTAGAGGTTGCTTATAATGTTTTGAACAGAAAATACTTTGATAATTTTAGTTTCATAAATTTTATTTATGTTATTAAAGTTTATTTTATTTTGTTTCTACTTACATATTTTATTAAAGTTTATATTATTTTGTTTCTAATTACTTATTTAATTTATTTTATGATAATTCTTTTTGCTATTAAAGTTTGTAACAAAAAAGTTCTTTATGAAAATTCTGTGAACTCCTGACTTTTTGTGTGTTCAAAATGCACCATTGAGCTATAAGCCACATCATCAATAAAATTCTTTTTGCTTTTAATGTTTTGAACAGAAAATATTGTGATAATTTTAGTTGCATAAATTCGATATAATTTTAGTTTCAATAATACTAGAGGTTTATAAAATGCAACATTCAAAGCATTTCAACAAAACATTCAAAGCATTTCAACAAAATGGACAATCTATTTCGAGATATCAGGGTTTCATACGGAAACTCATCTGTTACAACATGCATTTCAAATGAATTAGGAAAAGGTTGAAAGTTGGCATGGTATCATCATAATAGTTGTGGAGAGAAAGTCTTCATTTTTTCTTCGCTTGTGTGCTTTGCTTATTGCACCGTAACCATGGATAATCTTCATCATTTATCAGGATGCTTGGGTCAGCCTTGACTTTGAAGGGAGGAATTTCATGAAACTTTTCATAATCTTCGGACATGTCTGTCTTGCCCTCCACTCCCACAATGTCCCTTTTTCTTGAAAGAACTATGTGGCGCTTTGACTCATCGTATGATGTATTCGCTTCCTTATCTTTTCTTTTTCTCGATTTGGTAGACATGTCCTTCACATAGATAACATGTGCCACATTATTGGCTAGGACGAACGGTTCATTAGTGTACCCAAGATTGTTCAGATCCACTGTTGTCATTCCGTACTGTGGGTCTGCCTGTACCCCGCCTCCTGACAGATTGGCCCTTTGCACTTAAACAAAGGGACCTTAAAATCATGTCCGTAGTCAAGTTCCCATATGTCCACTATGTAACTGTCGTGGAATTGTCACGGCAGATGTCCTAGTGGAAGAACTTAGTCGTAGGGCCATCGCAACTAGGAAGCTTAAAGGGGTTAATCGGGACAAAGGACACGAGAGATTTTATACTAGTTCAGCCCCTTACGATGAAGGTAAAAGCCTACGTCTAGTTGTGTTGGTATTGCTGGGATTTCGATCACCAAGAGGCTAGTTCGCCGGCTTGGCTCTCGATCTGTTGTTTCTTGACCTAAGCCGCCATCGGGTCGTCCCCTTATATACACGGGTTGAGCCTAGTGGCCTACAGAGTCCCGGCCGGCTCATAAAACGTGTCTGGCTCGGTGACTTCTTTTACATGCCTTTCTTTACAAGTCTTCCCTTATATATGGCGGTTTACAATATTGGGCCTTAAGCCGCCTCCAGGCCTTTAGGCCTTCTATAAGGTTTAATAAACTATCGTCTTGAGTGTTTACTGGGCTTCCTTCGTGACTCGCCATTGGGGTTGACCCGGCCCCTCCTGGGCGGGTCATAACTGATAGTTATATCCCCAACATTAGGCCCCAGGTTGACTTCGAACTTTGTTCTTTGTCAATCTTCAATACTTAGACAAAATCCATCTTCTTATCCTCGCAGAGGTTTTTGTAACCCGCCATGACGTCATCTCTGGAAAACACAAAAAAACTTTTATGACGTCATCTCCCAACGGATCTTCATCTTTAATGCCTTCCGAGAATCGAGGCGTCCATCTAGTTAGATAACCATTATTCGGCTCTTCCTCGATTTTCGCGCCTATCTGTTCACTTATTTCCTTATAAATAGGCATGCCCCGGTCTTTTCTCATTCCTCTCTCTTCTTCATCTTCTTCCTCTCGCAACTCCACTGCAGCTCGAGCCCCGCCGCCGTCGCAGAGCACCTCGTCGCCGACCTTGGCCACTGCATCAACCAGATCTGGTTCAGAGAACGGCGGCGATCTTCCTTGGAGGATATGCAGCCGTAAGTTCTCGTTCTCCTGTTCCTCAGATCCGCATTCAAAGCTTCTAGGTTTTCCTCATGTTCTTCATAGTTCTTCACATTTTCTTCGTAGTCCTTCCACTGCCTCCTCCTCTTGATCCAAAAGAGATGTATGCTTGAGCGGTAGTTGTTTGGTGCCTACTTTTGACATTAGCATATCCCTTTTTCTGGTACAAGAGCCGCATTTAGAACTGATGAACTCATCTGAGCTGTATTTTTAGGTCTAGGAATTTTTTTCATTTTGAACGACCATTTGATCCATATTAATATCCAGAAGTTTAAGAAACCTGTTTGTCTCCATACTTAACCAATTTCTGCCGCTGGTATTTCTCAAATGTCTGTAGTCATGGCGGCTTACTGTGCCGACTTACTTTTCCTTATATGACATTAGCCCTTAATTAAGCCGCCATTACTCCCCTGTATCATCTTGTACTTTCATCATATTTATTGAATTGAACCGGCATGTTACCTTCCTTTCAGTATGTTTTTGAACACCATGCCATCCAAAACGCCGACTGTCTGCAACTGGGTTCCCTCAACCGTAACCGAGGAGCATTTGAAGGAGTTCTTCTTCATATGATTTTTGCCAGGAAAAAATGTCATGTCTTACCGTGCACCTGACCCGGACGAAGAACAGCCCAATCCAAAAGATGGTGAAGTCATTGTCTTTACTGACCACATGAATCGTGGCTTTTCACCGCCCGGCTCAAAGTTCTTCAGAGATGTCCACCATTTTTTCAAACTCCACCCTCAAGATATCGGGCCCAATTCCATATCCAATATTTGCAACTTCCAAGTGCTCTGTGAGGTGTACCTTCAGGAACAGTCGACCGTGGAACTGTTTAGAGAGTATTTTTATCTGAACCGGCAGAACGAGTGCACCAACGGCCTTAGCTTGGAGCTTGGAGGCATCTCAATTCAGCGTCGGTAGGGCGCTGTATTCCCCCTCATAGTCTTGCTGAGTCATCCAAAAGACTGGAATCAGACTTGGTTCTATTGTCAAGACACTTCACCAGCAAACGAGAAGCCACTGCCGGGTTATCACGCCGAGCGTCTTGACTCCAAATTCGTGCTCCCTGACAAGCTTACTGCTGCCGAACGCAAAAAGCTGATCCCATCAATTAAAAGGATTAACGCCTTATTAGGGAACGGCTTAACCAAAGTTGACCTGACCCGCTGTTGGATCTCATGGCGGGTTATCCCTCTAAGCCGCCGATCAAAACTGATGTGTGAATATGGTGGAGGCCCAAATGATTCTCTTCGTCACAGCCCCGTCCAATTACCCGAAGAAGATATTGTTGCAATGTCAACCCTTCTGGTAAACGGCAAATACGAAGACTGCAGTAAGGTCGGGTTAAACCCCTTCTGCAAACTTAACCCGGCGCCAGAGGTAAAGAACCTTTGATTCCTTTGTATTTTCCCAGCCGTCTTAAGTACTTGCTTGATCTTTCATCTTTGTTTATTCATCTACAGGCCAGATCTGATTTCTGGAAATCCAAGTACGACCACAAAGCCGCCAAGAAGGCTAGAGCCGCTGCTATCAACACCAAGAAAACGACCCGGCGGTCCAAGAAGAAGAAAAGTACCGCTGAGGATATGATGAAGCTTGATGATACTTCTGAGTCGGAGGTAGCCCTTGACTCCCTTGGCCAACTTTTTAATAATCTTATTAACACTGATCATTGCCAGGGGCCAGTCAGGCCGTGGAAGAAGAGGTAACTATTTCCTCCGACTCAACCCATTTGCCAAGACAGAAACTTCGAGTCGTAACCCGGAAAGTAAGGTTTTCACACCCTTTGGCTTATCTGGATCCTCATTTTCTTTTGAAAAAGCAGCAACATGAGAGCCGCCGTCAGACACGGAATGATGATGAACCGCCTGCTCTTCTTCAACAGACTCCTCAAAAACGCCAGAATGAGGTTTATTTCTTTGTCTTTGACTTTCTGTTAATGGATCTTCTCCCTTGCATTACTTACTTTGTTTTATCTTTGCAGGAGGTGTCTCGCTCTTCTGGCGACTCGTCTCAGAACCAATTTCCAGCTTTCAAGACTGCCCCTGGGTAAGAAAGAACCCTTTTTCCTCCGTGATTTTCAAATTGTATCTTTATACTAATAGTGTCATAATATTTCTTTTAGTGGTCAAGCTAAGTCCAAGAAGGCCAAGGTGGCTAAACAAGTGGAAGACCTGCCAGTCCTGGTGCCTGAACCGGCCATGCCACCTTCTCCCCCTCGTACTGAAGCTCCAGAAGATCCGGCCGCCAATGCTGAATTAAATCCTCCTGAGCCGTCAGCCGACAATACCACCGTTAACCCTTCTGCCACTGGTCCATCCAGCTCGGCTAACCCGCCATCACCGTCCGCTCAAGACATTCTGATCATTGGCAGCCGCTTCATTGAGCCGGGGAATCCCACCGTGTTGGCTCATCATACTGCGAAACAAGAGGTGTTGGAGAGACAAAAAGTGTGTTTTGATATTTCGCATTATGGCCATCTGAATGCCAACGATATATTATCCGGCTATCTCAGCCATGTGCACTCCAGCCGCGACTCAGAGATCGAAATGGTCAAGCAGTTGCAGCTAAAATATGAGGTATATTCTTCCGGCTTACTTATATTCTGCCAGCCCCCAAGTCTTCAGATTGTGAGAAAACCGGAATGATCCGTAGACTTTATGATATAGGCTAAGACTGTGCCTTTAGATTTTCTGGAAATCCAATAAAATTTGAACAAAACTTCACCTGTAGTCCCCAAGGGCCGGTTCATTTAACCATAAATGAACCGGTACTTTGAATTTCATAACTGTCTTGTACCGAATCCAAAAAATATTGTAATCCGGCTTAACCTTGAGAAACTTTGCTGAATATCATACATTAGCCCCCAAGTGCCAAGTGCTGTTACTTTGTAATGTATTTGGGACTTGAAGTATTTTAGAGTCATAAGAAATTGTTTGGCATACATTAGCCCCCAAGTGTCAAGTGGTTTTGTAATGCAAAAGTACTTGAGACTTGAATCTTGACCTTTTGACTTTAATTGAAACCTTGATACATATGTGTACATTTTGTAGAATGCTTTATCTGAATTGAGCTCGCAATTAAGTGATGCGAAGACCCGGATGGCGGATCAGGAAGCAGAAATCAAGTCTGCTGGCTCCAAACTGCAACTGAGTCTTGCCGAGACGAAAAATTTGAAAACCAGCTTGACTGTCAAGAAGAAAAACTGGGCTGAGGAGAAAACACTGCTGACACAACGCGCCGAAAAGGCAGAAGCAGCTCTTGAGGAGGTTACTACAGAGCTGACCGGTTTAAATAACCGGGTATCTCAAATGGTGTTCGCCATCTTTGGTAAGCCATCTGTGCTGACTTTTCTTACCTTCTTTTGACCCAGAATGCAAACGCTAGCTGACCCTTTGTGTTCAAAACATGTGCAGGCCCACGAAGCAAGAATCTGAGCCAACACAATGTGATGAAGCTAAAGGCGGTTTATACCTTAGTAGAGCAGTTGTACATTGGCGCACAACGAGCACTTAACGCTCTATCTCCTGCCAATCAAGGACCCAACCGGCTCAGTAATGTATTAAAGAAGCTATTAATCTTACCCGCCAGGTTCCAAGAAGTCAAGCGCTCCTGTGCTAGAGCCGGAGCTTTAACTGCCCTAAGCCGGTCCAAGGCTTGGGTGCCAGATCTAGACCCGGCGGATGTAGCCAGAGGGTACCCCACGGTAAAGGAAGACGGGTCACTGTTTAAACAAGATGACTTTGTCGCTTGCGTGAGGGAGGTGCGACCTCAGGCCACCATTCTTGGAGATGAAACAAATATCGATAAATACCAGCCGGGTTTTGACTTGGACAATAAGAAGATGGCGACTCCCTCCTACAAAGTGACCGACCTTATCCCGCTGGTTCGTCAACATACTTTTGCTCCGGATATTGATCCAGCCGACTTGATTGATGAAGAAGCAGAATTTACTGCTATAGACGGTTTTGACTGGTCAAAACCTAATTTCCAATTAGCACAAGGCGGTGAGCCGGCGAGGGAGGAGTGAAGATTTTTAAAAGCCTTGTAATAGATTAGTTGTGAAAACACTGCATAATTTGCCTATGCCATCGCGCATAAGACACCGTCTGTGATTCTGTATTTGCTGATGTTAATATATGCATCATATTTATGGTTGTCCCTGCAATATTTCCGCTTTGTACCTGTAGATAAAAGGGAAAAACTGGCTTGGCGTCTTAGTACCGAACGAGTCATAACACCCGGTTTATAGCCAATATTTTTATCATAGTAGAAAATAGAACCAGACGTAAAAAAGAAAACAATGGTTTAAATAACCTTTGATTAATACCGAAGGAAACTGTTCATAAACAATAGCCATACCTGTATCTTTGACCTCTGGACCACCGGTTTATACGACCCGGGTGATGAGGTTGATAATCAAGTCTTTGCGAGAAGTCAATGCTTCTGAATACCTGATGATTATCATGCCCTGGCGGCTTGTTGTCAAATAGTCAAGCCGGTGAAAAGACCATGATTGATTATTTTGAAATTGATACAACAAAAAACCGATAAGACAAATAACAGGTGGTAAACAACATTAGCCTTGTAACTAAAGGTTGGGGGTTTCTGATTCGAATACGATCAGTAAACCGGAGCAAAGGGGTTAAGCTAAGGTTCGAATACGACCATATAGCCCCAAGTGGCTTTGGCGTTGCGCCGATCAAGAGGGTGCCGACAGCTATGTTCTCTTTGGTTCGAATTCGATCTATGTTTGAACAGGAAGCCCCCAAATGACCTTGAGAAGTTTTTAACGACCCTGATTCGAATACGATCCAAGTCGGACCCAAAAGGGGTTAAGCTGTGATTCGGATACGATCAAGAAGCCCCCCTAGTGAGTTTGGCTTTGAGCCGATCAAAAGGGTTACGACAGCTATGTTCTCTTTGGTTCAAATACGACCTATGTTTGAACAGGAAGCCCCCAAGTGACCATGATAGTTGCAGCTAGATTCGAATATGATCATAAGCCGGACTAAAAAAGGTTAGACTTGATTCAAATATGATCAGCTCCTTAATAGTCATTTGAAAATAGTAGTAAAAAATAATAAAGATGTGTAATCTTTCTGAAAAGAAAAGAGACCGATTGTCCTGCTTTATTACTTATCATAGTATATACAACCTTAAAGTATGTACATGATGAGAGTCGATGGCTCAGGTGTAGTATGGCCGGAGTTGAGCAATGTTCCACGGCCGGCGGGTCTCCTCTTCCGACTCACGTGAGTCTTTGTGCTCTCGAACGTCAATGAGGTAATAGGACCCGTTGTTTAAGTTCTTGCTGACCACAAAGGGTCCTTCCCAAGGTGGGGATAGCTTGTGTGCATCTGATAGGTCCTGGATGAGCCGGAGCACCAGGTCACCTTCTTGAAAAGTCCTGGACTTAACCCGGCGGCTGTGATAACGGCGCAGGTCCTGTTGATAAATTGCTGATCGAGCCGCTGCTAAGTCTCTTTCTTCATCTAACAAGTCAAGTGCATCCTGTCTGGCTTGTTCATTGTTAGCTTCAACATAAGCCGCCACGCGAGGCGAGTCATGACGGATGTTACTAGGCAACACTGCTTCCGCTCCATAAACCATGAAGAAAGGTGTATAACCTGTAGACCTGTTAGGGGTGGTGTTGATACTCCACAGCACTGAGGGTAACTCCTCTACCCAACAACCCGGTGTTCGCTGCAAGGGAACCATAAGCCGGGGCTTGAGACCTTTTAAGATTTCCTGATTTGCTCTCTCAGCTTGACCATTGGATTGAGGATGGGCTACAGAAGAAACATCAAGCCGGATATGCTCACGCTGACAGAACTCCTCCATAGCCCCTTGGGATAGATTAGTGCCATTGTCATTGATAATGCTGTGTGGAAAACCGAAACGAAAAATTACCTTTTTCATGAACTGAACCGCTATGGCCGCGTCACACTTACTCACTGGTTCTGCCTCAACCCACTTTGTGAATTTGTCAACTGCCACTAAAAGATGTGTCTTTTTATCCTTAGACCTTTTGAAAGGTCCAACCATGTCAAGTCCCCAGACCGCAAACGGCCAAGTGATGGGAATCATCCGCAGCTCTTGAGACGGCACATGTGCTCGTCATGCGAATTTTTGACATCCATCACATCTACTAACCAGATCTTCTGCATCAGCGTGAGCCATCAACCAATAAAAACCATGACGAAAAGCCTTGGCCACCAGAGATTTTGACCCGGCGTGATGACCACAATCACCTTCATGGATCTCACGAAGTATTTCTTGGCCTTCTTCAGGGGAAACACACCGTTGAAATGCTCCAGAGACACTGCGATGGTATAGTTCTTCGTCAGAAATCGTCATTGACTTAGACCACCGGGTTATTTGTCGGGCCAGGGTCTCATCCGCTGGCAGCTCACCCCGGGTCATGTAAGCCATGGACGGTACTGTCCAATCTGGGATGACGTGAAGAGCCGCCACCAACTGCGCCTCCGGGTCAGGAACGGCTAGATCTTCTTCTGTAGGTAACTTAATGGACGGGTTATGCAAAACATCCAAAAAGGTGTTAGGTGGCACCAGCTTACGCTGAGATCCCAACTGGCTTAAAGCATCAGCCTCTCCGTTCTTCCTACGGTCAATGTGCTCCACCCGATAGCCTTTAAAATGCCCTGCAACAGCATCAACTTCACGGCGATAAGCCGCCATGAGAGGATCTTTGGAATCCCACTTGCCTGACACCTGTTGAGCTACCAAATCTGAGTCGCCAAGACACCGGACCCGGCTCAGGTTCATCTCTTTAGCCATTTGAAGACCATGGAGCAACGCCTCATATTCCGCTGCGTTGTTAGTGCAAGGAAACATCAGCCGCAACACATAACAAAATTTGTCACCTCGAGGGGAGGTTAAAATAACTCCAGCCCCCGAGCCTTCCAACTGTATGGACCCATCAAAGTGAATAGTCCAATATGTGTTGTCAGGTTTCTCCTCCGACATCTACATCTCTGTCCAGTCATTAATAAAATCAACTAGTGCTTGAGACTTGATCGCAGTACGTGGCATATACTTCAACCCATGAGACCCAAGCTCAATGGCCCACTTGGCGACTCGTCCAGTGGCTTCTCTATTTTGAATGATGTCTCCCAAAGGAGCAGAGCTAACCACAGTGATTGGGTGACCCTGAAAGTAATGTTTGATCTTCCGGCTCGCCATGAACACCCCATATACGAGCTTCTGCCAATGTGGATATCTTTGTTTGGATTCAATCAACACCTCACTGACGTAGTAAACCGGCCATTGAACCGAATGTTCCTTGCCAACCTCCTTGCGCTCCACCACAATTGCCACACTAACAGCTCGTGAGTTGGCGGCTACGTATAACAATAGCGGCTCTTTCTCAACTGGAGCAGCAAGGACCAGCGGCTCAGCAAGATGTTTCTTCAGATCCTCGAACGCAGAGTTCGCAGCATCGCTCCAAACAAAATCATCCATTTTCTTCATCATCTGATACAAAGGCATCGCCTTTTCCCCTAACCGGCTTATGAACCGGCTCAAAGCAGCAACACGACCCGCCAGCCGTTGAATGTCATTGATGCATGTTGGTTTGGCCAGGGATGTGATTGCCTTAATCTTCTCTGGGTTAGCTTCAATACCTTGGTTGGACACCAAAAAACCCAAGAGCTTACCAGCTGGGACCCAAAAACACACTTGGCCGGGTTAAGCATCATTTTGTAGACCCGGAGGTTATCAAAGGTCTCTTTCAGATCTGTGACCAAGGTTTCCTCTTTCCTGGATTTTAGCACTATATCATCCACATAAGCATGAACATTACGCCCAATCTGATTGTGAAGGCAATTCTGCATACACTGTTGATAAGTTGCCTGGGCACTCTTGAGCCCGAAGGGCATAGACACATAGCAGAAGCCTCCAAACAGAGTGATGAAAGCTGTCTTCTCCTGGTCCTTGACTGCCATCTTGATCTGATGATAACCTGAATAGGAATCCAAAAAACTCAAACGTGCGCAACCCGCCGTAGCATCAATGATCCGATCAATACATGGGAGAGTGAAAGGGGTCAGCCGGACAAGCCTTATTTAAATTGGTGTAATCCACACACATACGCTAGGTGCCATTCTTTTTTAGTACAAGCACCGGGTTGGCTAACCACTCTGGGTGAAAGACTTCCACAATGAACCCGGCCGCCAAGAGCCGAGCCACCTCTTCTCCGATGGCCTTGCGCCTTTCCTCGTTGAATCGTCAGAGAAACTGCCTGACCGGCTCAAACTTCGGATCAATATTGAGAGTGTGCTCAGCAAGTTCTCTCAGGACACCCAGCATGTCAGAAGGTTTCCATACAAAGATGTCACGATTCTCACGGATGAACTCGATGAGAGCGCTTTCCTATTTTGGATCCAAGTTGGCACTGATGATGAATTGCTTGGATGAGTCGCCGGGCACAAAATCAACCGTCTTGGTGTCATCACTGACTTGAATTTCAACACCGGTTCATGCTCTATTGTTGGCTTCTTTAGAGACGTCATGTCTGCCGGGTCAACATTATCTTTATAAAACTTCAGCTCCTCCGTTGCACAAACAGACTTAGCATATGCAGCATCTCCTTCTTCACACTCCAGGGCTATTTTCCGGCTTCCATGTACTGTAATGGTGCCCTTATAACCCGGCATCTTGAGCTGTAGATACACATAACACGGCTGAGCCATGAACTTGGCGTAAGCCGGCCGTCCAAACAAAGCATGATATGGGCTTTTGATCTTAACCAGCTCAAAGCTTAATTTCTCCGCTCTGGAATCATATTCATCCCCAAAGGCGACTTCCAATTCAATCTTGCCAACTAGGTATGCTGATTTGCCAGGTACCACACCGTGAAAAACAGTGTTAGATTGCTTAAGACTCTTATCAGTCAACCCCATCCGACGAAACGTCTCATAGTAGAGGATGTTGATGCTACTGCCTCCATCCATGAGCACTTTAGTGGATTTATATCCACCAACCTGAGGTGCTACTACCAAGGCCAAGTGACCCGGATTGTCAACCCGGGGAGGATGATCCTCTCTGCTCCACACAATAGGTTGTTCTGACCACCGTAAGTAACACGGAATCGCCGGCTCACCGGCATTGACAACCCTCTTGTGAAGCTTTTGGTCCCGCTTGCACAAGCTACTGGTAAACACATGATATTGCCTACTATTCAACTGTTTTGGGTTGCTCTGATATCCGGATTGCTGCTTATTACCTTGGCCGGGTTGTGGATTATAACCTCCTTGGTTACCCGCATGTCCCTGACCATGAAAACCGCCTCCACCTGAGCCAGCACCCGGGCCATGAAAGCCGCCTCCACCTGAACCGCCGCCAGGGCCGTGACTTCCATCGAATGCATTTGAATTCTTAAATGACTTCATGATTGTACAGTCCTTCCACAGATGGGTGGCTGGCTTCTCCCGGGTGTCGTGTCTTGGACAAGGTTCATTCAATAGTTTCTCAAGGGTGGGACCTGACCCGCCCGACCGAGGGGGTTGCCTACCCTTGCACCGTTGATTGTTGCCCTGCGTGTTGGTGTTAGCCAAAAATTTGTCACCCTTACGTTTATTACCTCCTTGATTTGCCGGGTTATGTTGGTGACCCTTGCCGTTGCCGTTCTTCTTTCCCTTCCCTGTCTTTTCTTCATCAGACATAGGGTCCTTGGTAGTATCAGAATCAGCATACTTGACGAGAGCCGCCATCAACTGGCCCACATCACTGCAGTCACGTTTAAGCCGCCCCAGCTTCCACTTCAAAGGTTCAAAACGGCAATTTTTCTCCAACATTAAGACTGCCGAGCCGGCATCCATCTTATCAGATGAATGAATTATCTCCTCGACCCGGCGCACCCAATGGATTGTGGATTCACCTTCCTCTTGCTTACAATTGGTCAGGTCCATGATTGACATAGGTTGTTTGCATGTGTCCTTGAAGTTCTGAATGAACCGGGCTTTTAACTCCGCCCATGAGCCGATGGAATTGGGGGGCAACCCTTTTAGCCAAGTACGAGCCGTTCCATCCAACATCATGGTGAAATATTTAGCCATTGCCGCGTCGCTGACCTCCAACAACTCCATGGCCATCTCATAACTCTCAATCCAGGCCCCAGACTGCAAATCGGCCGTGTAATTAGGCACCTTACGAGGCCCCTTGAAATCCTTTGGCAAACGCTCATTGTGTATGGCCGGAACCAGGCAAGGGACACCTCCGGTTCTCGTGGCCACCCCTGCCTCAACCAAGGTTGCTGGATAAGCCGGAAAAGTCTGGTGAGCCGCCTGCTCCACTGCCGATTGAGACGCTCATTCAGCCTCTTGTCGGATCATTTCCTTATCCGCCAAGTTAAGGGCTCCAGCCTGTCCTGGCTCATGCCTTTGTGGCCGGTTGCGGCGTTGAACATTGCTTGACATGTCAGCTGAATCCATACGCCTATTGTAGCTTGGGCTCCGGCTTGGGCGAGGGGTTGAATGGATCTTGTCTCGACTGTAAGAGTACGCATCCTGCTGCGCCAGAGCTGTTTGAAGAAGTTCTCTCGCCCTTCGTGTTTCGATCGCCGCCAGAGATTCGCCCTCCATCAGGAGAGCCACCAAACGAGCCGAAGCTGCAATGAGGTTTTCCAAGGGATTGGAGAAGTGACCCGGCAGTGTTGGTACATAATGAGGCGGAGTGGTATGTATACGAGGCGGTTCCATGGCGCGCGGCTGAACCGGTGCCCCGGGTGTCGTGATCCGATTTGCCTCTGGCGGATTACTTGCCCTGGCCCCGGGCCTATGAAAAAGGTTCCTAGGATTGAGCGTTAGAGGTAGACGTGACTGAGTTTTCTGATGCCTTCTTCTCATGACCTCACTTGATGCGTTCAGATCCACCGAGAGCCGGAAAGTCTCTGCCTGAAGCTGCATAACACGAGCGTCCAAAGCCGCCCTCTCCGCGGCCATCCTGACCTCCTCTACTGCTAAATTTCCTTTAGCTTGTACCATCTCCTCATGTACGCGTGCCACCTCTGCGTCATGCTGAGCTTGATTCGCCGGCTCTACCACGTCAGTCAACAGGGTTGTCAGTTTATCCATGAGGTCCATCAGAATCTGAGCCGGGGGGCGCGCGGGGTCTCCTGACGCGGCTGCGGACGACCCGGTGGTTGTTGCTGCCACTGCTGTGGAGTTCTGCCCCGGCTGTGTTCCTGCCATGAAGACTCTGGCCCAATTCGGCGGCTCAAGGGGGTCCGGAATACTGCTGCCATCGGAACAGCCCCCGAGCATGCCATCCTGCAGCTGATACAAAGAGTCCGTCTCTCCCATTGATGATGTGGCGTCAGAACAGACGGCCATCTCACCGCCGTGGATGCAGCCTACGAAGGCATGCTTCACGACAGATTGAACACGGGTGGACCTCGCGCGCTGAGCCGTTTCGATGAGGTTGGTGTGGATGTCCGGCTCAGGGCCCGACTCGCCGATCCGGCTGATGAAGACATGAATTCCGCCGAAGGGGACCCGGTACCCGTACTCAATTGAGCCGGCCTCGGGGCCCCAACCTTCGTCGTCGATGTAGAGCTTGCCATGACGACTCTTGGTCATCCGGCCCACAGCGTATCCCTTGAGCGCTTTGAAGTTGCCCTTCAAGAACTCAAATCCACCGCGCGCTGGCCCCACGGTGGGCGCCAACTGTCGTGGAATGGTCATGGCAGATGTCCTAGTGGAAGGACTTAGTCGTAGGGCCATCACAACTAGGAAGCTTAAAGGGGTTAATCAGGACAAAGGACACGAGAGATTTTATACTAGTCCGGCCCCTTACGATGAAGGTAAAATCCTATGTCTAATTGTGTTGGTATTGCTAGGATTTCGATCACCAAGAGGCTAGTTCGCCGGCTTGGCTCTTGATCTGTTGTTTCTTGCCCTAAGCCGCCACCGGGTCGTCCCCTTATATACATGGATTGACGCCTAGTGGCCTACAGAGTCCCGGCCGGCTCATAAAACGTGTCCGGCTCGGTGACTTCTTTTACATGCCTTTCTTTACAAGTCTTCCCTTATATATGGTGGTTTACAATATTAGTCCTTAAGCCGCCTCCGGGCCTTTAGGCCTTCTATAAGGTTTAATAAACTATCGTCTTGAGTGTTTACTGGGCTTCCTTCGTGACCCGCCATAGGGGTTGACCCGGCCCCTCCTGGGCGGGTCATAACTGATAGTTATATCCCCAACAGTAACCATAATATGTGTCATTTCCCCTCTCGGTTGCTGCATCAAAGCGGACACCGCTATTTTGGTTGGTGCTCTTTTGATCTTGGGCGATCGTGTAAAATGTATTCCCATTTATCTCGTATCTTTGTAAGTCAATGCAGTCGAAGATGGTCCCCTGGACAACGAGTATAGCTCATCACAAACAGTGTTGTCACCTCTGAGACGTGTTTCCAACCAACTACTCAAAGTCATGATGTGTTCATATGTAATCCAGTCGTCACACTGCTCCGGGTGTTTGGGGCGCAGACTGTTCTTGTGTTCATTGACATACGGGGTCACCAAGGTAGAGTTCTGTAGAACTGTGTAGTGTGCTTGAGACCAAGAATGTGCGTCCCTGTATATTATTGAGTCCGCTCCTAGCGTGCCTTTTCCAGTTAATCTCCCATCATACCGTGATTTAGGGAGACCTATCTTCTTAAGGCCAGGAATGAAGTCAACACAAAACCCAATGACATCCTCTGTTTGATGGCCCATGGAGATGCTTCCTTCTGGCCTAGCACGGTTACAGACATATTTTTTAGGACTCCCATGAACCTCTCAAAGGGGAACATATTATGTAGAAATACGGGGCCCAGAATGACAATCTCATCGAGTAGATGAACTAGGACGTGCGTCATGATATTGAAGAAGGATGGTGGGAACACCAGGTCGAAACTGACAAGACATTGCGCCGCATCACTCCGTTGTCTTGGTATGATTTCTGAATCGATCATCTTCTGAGAGATTGCATTGAGGAATGCACATAGCTTCACAATGGCTAATCGGACGTTTTTCGGTAGAAGCCCCCTCAATGCAACCGGAAGCAGTTGCGTCATAATCACGTGACAGTCATGAGACTTTAGGTTTGGAACTTTTTCTCTGAAATATTTACTATTCCCTTTATATTCGACGAGAAGCCAGTCAGGACCTTCATACTGAGCAGGCATTCAAAAAAGATTTCCTTCTCTTCTTTGGTAAGAGCGTAGCTGGCAAGACCTTCATACTGCTTTGGAGGCATGCCTTCTTTTTCGTGCAAACGTTGCAGGTCCTCCCGTGCCTCAGGTGTATCTTTTTTCTTCCTATACACGCGCAAGAAGCCTAACAGGTTCACGCAAAGGTTCTTCGTCACGTGCATCACGTCGATTGAAGAGCGTACCTCTAGATCTTTCCAGTAGGGTAGGTCCCAAAATATAGATTTCTTCTTCCACATGGGTGCGCGTCCCTCAGCGTCATTCGGAACAGCTAGTCCGCCGGGACCCTTTCCAAATATTACGTGTAAATCAGAGACCATATCACGTACGTGATCACCAGTACGCCTGGCGGGATTGTTCCGGTGATCTGCCTCGCCTTTGAAATGCTTGCCTTTCTTTCAACATTGATGGTTGGTCGGGAGAAATCGATGATGGCCCAGGTACACATTCTTCCTGCATCTGTCCAGGTATATACTTTTGGTGTCGGCTAAACAGTGCGTGCATGCGTGGTATCCCTTGTTTGTTTGTCTTGAAAGGTTACTGAGAGCGGGCCAATCGTTGATGGTTACAAACAGCAATGCAGGCAGGTTAAATTCCACCTGTTTGTGCTCATACCACGCACGTACACCGTTTCCATTCCACAGCTGTAAAAGTTCTTCAACTAATGGCCTTAGGTACACATCAATGTCGTTGCTGGGTTGCTTAGGGCCTTGGATGAGAATTGGCATCATAATGAACTTCCGCTTCATGCACATCCAAGGAGGAAGGTTGTACATACATAGAGTCACGGGCCAGGTGCTGTGATTGATGCTCTGCTTCCCGAAAGGATTAATGTCATCCGCGCTTAAACCAAACCATATGTTCCTTGGGTCACCTACAAACTGAGCCCAGTACTTTCTCTTGATTTTTCTCCACTGCGACCCGTCAGCGGGTGCTCTCAACTTCCCGTCTTTCTTACAGTCCTCACTGTGCCATCGCATCAACTTGGTATGCTCTTTGTTTCTGAACAGTCGTTCCAACCATGGTATTATAGGAGCATACCACATCACCTTCGCAGGAACCCTCTTCCTGCGGGGCTCGCCCTCAACATCACTAGGGTCATCTCGTCTGATCTTATACCGTTCAAATCCTTGCACGCACCGCGGTAGAGGATGCATTCATTAGGGCATGCATGTATCTTCTCCGCCTCCAATCCTAGAGGGCATACGACCTTCTTTGCTGTGTACGTACTGTCGGGCAATTCGTTATCCTTTGGAAGCTTCTTCTTCTTCAATATTTTCAGTAGCTTCCCAAATCCTTTGTCAGGCACAGCATTCTCTGCCTTCCACTACAGCAATTCCAGTACGGTACCGAGCTTTGTGTTGCCATCTTCGCAATTGGGTACAACCTTTTTTTGTGATCCTCTAACATACGATCGAACTTCAGCTTCTCCTTTTCACTTTCGCACTTTTCCCTTGCATCAACAATGACCCGGCGGAGATCATCATCGGGCACATCATCTGGTTCCTCTTCATCTTCAGCTTCCTCTTGATCTTCAGCTTCCCCCGTTGCAGCATCACTGTATTCAGGGGGCACATAGTTGTCATCGTCCTCTTCTTCTTCGCTATCTTCCATCATAACCCCTATTTCTCTGTGCTTCGTCCAAACAATATAGTGTGGCAGGAAATCCTTATAAAGAAGGTGGGTGTGAAGGATTTTCTTGTCAGAGTAAGACCTCGTATTCCCACAATCAGGGCATGGACAACACATAAAACCATTCTGCTTATTTTCCTCAACCACTTCGAGAAATTTACGCACGCCCTTAATGTACTCGGAGGTGTGTCTGTCATCATACATCCATTGCCGGTTCATCTGCATGCATTATATATAATTATGTGTGTCAAAAGTAAGAAAATTAGACAAGTATCTATCTAAAGTAAGATTTTTTTTCTTTCAGAAAGAAGATAAGAACAAGAGGCTCACAGCGGTGGTGCGGACGACGAGATCGGCGCGGGCGATCGGCGGCGGTGAAGACGAGGACAGGGCGTGACGGACCGCTAAACCTAGACTAATCTCAGAAAAAATGGAGCTCGGAGGTCGAGCTTCGAGAGGAGAAATCTTAACTAGTGTGGCTCGGGCATTTCATCGAACACCTCACATGCATAAGAGGTGAGCTAGAGCACCCAAATGCCCTTCCGCGCCGGCCAGCAAAAAACAGAGCACTGTGGAGTGCTCTGCTCACCGGCGATGGGGTATATATAGGCAACTCATTTGTCCCGGTTTGTGGCTGGAACCGGGACTAAATCCCAGCCTTCTGTCCCGGTTCGAGCCAAGAACCGGGACCAATGTTTGTGGGCCAGGAGCGAGGCCCATTGGTCCCGGTTCGTGCCTAGAACCGAGACAAATGGGTCCATACGAACCGGGACCAATGCCCACGAGGCCCCGGCCGGCCCCCTGGGCTCACGAACCGGGACAGATGCATCAATTGGTCCCGGTTCGTGGAAGAACCGGGACTAATGGGTTGGCCAGGCCCGAACGAAAGCCCCTTTTTCTACTAGTGCAATGTTGTGTCGTATTGTCTTTACCTGTGAACATTTTGGCAACCGTCAGCGTGTGGACATCCTGCAGAGTATGGTCGTCATCCATCTTGCTAAACGCTAGGTCGCCCATATCTCGAACGCATGGTGGTTGTTATCCATGTTGGCAAGCGGTGCTCGGCCATGTCGCAGACAGCCTGTTGATCGTCCTTGCCCACGAGCACTTCTAAAATGATTCGACGTGATTAACAGCTTGCTTAATTAATTAAGTACTCCATTCATTTATAAATATAAGTCTTTTTAGATATTTCAACCTGAGTGTTCACAACCTGACTAGACATCTTGTCATCCTAAAAGAAGTGCAATGAAATCAACTATGATTAACTGCTTGCGTGTTTGGTCATTAATAAATCTGAGTTTCTATGCTGAAAAATGTGGCCAGGGCCTAACCCTATTGTGTTTAATTGTTTGCCTTGTGTTTAACTTCAGAAAATGGAAGTGAAGAAGGATTAAGTCCAATCATCTCCATGAACTCTCTGTTATTCTTTTCCTTTTTGGAGAAGTACATTTTCGTTCAATGGATATATCGAGGTGATACAACTGCACCCTGCGAATATTGGGCCTGTGAATAGCATTATCCACACAATCAACACGTCCAACACAACTAAAAAGAAAATATTATTTTGCATCAATAGTAAAAACCTAAACCTTCTGGGCAATATGTTCCAGCTAGGTAGACTCCATTATAAAAAAGTCTTTGTCTTTCGGTTTTAGAAGAACAAGTAAAGAGCCATCACACACATGCATGAATAACATGTGCAGGAGATGTAACACTTTTTTTGTCGAAAACCACATCAGCCCAATAAGACACAAAGCCTACATAAGGTTGCCACCCCCACAAAAATATGTACAGAAAATTGTTTTTAGTACCCCGCAACCTATTGCCAAACATATGAAACGCACTACGTAGGGGTAAAGGTTTGAAGCTGTTTGATCTATGTCCCACACTGCAAAAGCAAACTTACATTAAAAAACATATGTCCCACACTGCTCAAGCAAGCTTACACTCAAAAACATATGTTCTACACTGCACAAGCAAACTTACATTAAAAAACATATGTCCCACACTACATGGATCTCCGCCGCTTCCGGGAGGAGTGTGCCCGACCGTGGGCGTACTCAATGTGGCAGGAATCCATTGTGTCCGCGCAAATGGCGCTTGGATCCGCCAGAGCGGGTGGCTCGAGACACGTGACCGCAGCCTCGATGGACGCAGTAACCACCGCTTGCAACATCTTCAGTGGCGCCATGTGGCGTCGAGCTTCGAGTCAGAGGTCAACGACACGCCTCACGTCCCGTCCGCTGTGGACGCGGGTTGTGGACGCGAGGCGTGCCCTCCGTGCGAGGCCGAGGTCGCGAAGTCGCACACCGCCTTGGACGAGGCCGGTCCGTCCACATCTATCATTGACCTCATCTCGACTGGTGACGTCCAGGCCATGGCCTCCGACGAGGAAGAGTTGGGTATGGGAGACGATGACGCCTCATGTCCCATGTGGGCCAGGTCCCGTGTCCAATGTGCTACTCTTCCTTGTCGTCGACCGCACCTTCACTTCCAAGGGCTCACGACCGCCGGACGTGGACACAGAGGGGAACAACAAAGGACTTGGAGCACATACGGTGGCGAAGGTTTAGACTAGGTTTTATAGACTTTTGGACGATGCATGTAATTGTATGGATATGAGAATTTGCTATGAGGTACCTCATTGTGAAAGAACACATTTGAGGGGGACATTTGAGGGACGACCGATCACTGTCCTTGTACGTGCCCGTCCACGTCCCCATATGTTTAGGTGGCCAGAATAGCCCTTCTATAGATGCTCTTAGCAGTGTTGCAACATCATTATTCATCCACTACCAGGACCAAGGTAACACACAACTCAACCAAAGTGAAGCCCACACGAGAAGCAAGTGATGCAGGAGGCCCAACAACTAAGGTCACATGTGTCATGAAATGTCATGGTTCCATTTCATAGGATTGGAATGGTTTCATCTTTGTGTTTGGTATAATAATGGAGTGGAATGAAATGGAACCTGAGTGTTGCATACTGGCCTGTCGCCCTTTAGCCCCGTGCACCCACTCCCTACCCACCGATTCAGGAGGAGATGAGGGAGAGGAGCGTCCAGTGGCGCGGATCTTGGGAGGGAGCAGACTGAGGGGCCTTGTGCGGGAGAAAGGGACGAGTGCTGAGAGACGGTTCCGTGTTGTCTGCTCAATTTGGAGAGACCGCTCTGTTCCGGATCTTGGCGGAATATTCAGTGGGTGAGGATGAGTAGGTTCCATCCCAGTTGCGAGCCAAATGTTAGAATGTGGCCCAGGAACGGGTCCATCCCGTTACATTCTCGTTGGTTCCTGGAACCAAACACATCCCAAGACACATCGGAGGCAGGGGCATCGAGGATTCGATCAGGCGAACGGCTGCTACCAACTTTCCCCTTCCATCTAGGCTCTCAACCATGTCTTCTTCTTGCTTTTCCCCAATTCGGCACATCTGTGCCTGTAATCACTGAATGTATCCAGCCATCATAGCTACTACGAATTCATCAGGCAATATACAGAGGGCATCCAGAGGATAACGTCATATATATCCTTAGATGAGTCCAGGGTTGAGGATGTCCCTCAACTTGCGATAGACGAGAATGAGATTTTGACTGCCCCATTTATGGAGAAAGAGGTGTTTGAGGTCATTTCACAAATGAAGAACAATAAGGCTCCAGGGCCGGATGGTTTTCCAGCGGAGTTTTATAAAAAGTGTTGGCATATTATCAAAGGGGATTTGCTCCCGATGTTCCATGATTTATTCTCTGGATAGCTTCAGTTGTTTCAACTAAATTTTGAAACGATAACTCTACTTCCTAAAAAAACAAAGGCCGTTCGTATTGAGAAGTTCAGGCCTATATGTCTTCTTAATGTAAGGTTCAAAATTTTCACCAAGGTCAGGACTAATACTCTTACGCAAATTGCGCACTCTGTGGTGCAACCGTCCCAACCCGCTTTCATTCCGGACAGAAGCATCCTAGAAGGGGTCGTCGTCCTACATGAAACGCTCCATGAAATCCACACAAAAAAACTAGACGGAGTTGTTTTCAAAGTGTACTTTGAGAAAGCGTACAATAAGGTCAAATGGCCCTTCCTTCAACAGGCATTGCGTATGAAAGGTTTTGATGAGGCGCGGAGACACCAGGTAGACTCTTTTACGCAAAAGGGAGTGTTGGGATTAAAGTGAATGATGACATAGGTCACTACTTCCAAACACACAAATGGCTGAGGCAAGGAGACCCGATGTCACCTATTCTGTTCGACATAGTGGTCGATATGTTGACAATTCTTATAGGAAGGGCTAAGGATGCATGTCAGGTTGGTGGCCTCGTCCCGCACTTAGTTGATGGTGGTGTATCCATTCTAAAGTACGCTGATGATACTACCATATTCATGGAGCATGACTTGGCAAAAGTGCGAAACATGAAGCTCGTGTTATGCTTATTCGAACAATTGACCGGGTTAAAGATTAACTTCCACAAGAGCGAATTGTTCTGTTTCGGAAGAGCTAATGATGACCAAGACGCGTACAAACAATTGTTCGGGTGTGAATAGGGGGCTTTACCTTTCACGTATTTAGGTATACCAATTCACCATCGTAAGCTGACCAACAGAGAATGGAAGTGCATTGAGGACCGTTTTGAGAAGAAACTGAGCTGCTGGAAAGGCAAGCTGATGTCATACGGAGGCCGATTAATTCTCATTAATTCGGTCCTCATGAGTATGCCCATGTTTCTTCTCTCCTTTTTCGAGGTACCGGTTGGAGTCCGGAAGAGGCTAGACTTTTATCGATCACGCTTTTTTTGGCAGAGTGATGAATTTAAGCGAAAATGCAGACTTGCTAAATGGGATATCATTTGTAGGCCGAAAGACCAAGGGGGTCTAGGCATTGAGAATCTGGAGGTGAAGAACAGATGTCTACTTGGCAAGTGGCTATTTAAGCTTTCTATCGAGACGGAGGCCACATGGGCTCAGATCCCGCGTAACAAGTACCTTCACTCTAGAACCTTATCCCAGGTGACAGTGAGGCCGACTGATTCACCTTTTTGGAAAGGATTGATGAGAGTTAAACCACTCTTTTTCAATAGGACAAGGTTTATAGTTGGAAACGGTACCGCTACGAGGTTCTGGGAGGATACATGGCTAGGGGAGACGCCCCTCGCACTCGAATATCCTTCTTTGTATAGCATTGTTCAGCATAGAGACGCTTACATTGCAACAGTACTGCAGTCCACTCCCCTCAATATTCAATTTCGGAGGACGCTAGTGGAAAACCGTTGGGAAGCCTGGCTCAATCTTGTGAGAAGATTGATGGATATTCAGTTGTCTCAACAGCCCGATCAGTTGTACTGGAAACTAACTAAGAATGAAGAGTTTTCAGTTAAATCCATGGACTTGGATGTTATTAACTCTAGCGTGATTCCTAGAACGAAACATATTTGGAAAGTTAAAGTACCTTTGAAAATCAAAGTGTTTATGTGGTTTGTGCATAAACAAGTTATTTTAACTAAGGATAATTTGACAAAACGTAATTGAACAGGATCTACAAGATGTAGCTTTTGCGACCAACATGAATCAATCAAACACCCCTTTCTTGATTGTCCTCTGGCAAAAATTATGTGGCGGTCGGTTCACATAGCTTTTAACATTACTCCTTCGAATTCTATCAACACGTTATTTGGGACGTGGCTTGATGGGATAGATTCCGATACAGCGAGACATATCCGTGTAGGAGTGTGTGCTTTATTATGGGCAGTGTGGAATTGCAGAAATGATTTGGTTTTTAACAGAACAACAAATATTAATTTTTTGCAGGTTATCTTCAGAGCCACTGCGTTGATCTGTATGTGGTCGCTACTCACTCCGACAGAGGCCAGGAAGCGATTGGTTACTAGAGCTACCCGATGGGCGATGGTAGCACGGGATATTTTCAACTGGTTTGGATGACGGTCATGTAATAGGATAGGCATTTAGTGTTCCTATCTTTTTATACCAGGCGGTTGTGGCTTTTCTTTTACTGTTTAGCTCTTCGTGAGCCTTTTTTTGTTCTTTGTTCGAGACATGGAAACTTATGTTGGATCTTTTGCTTATTAATAATCATCACCGTATGCATCATTCTGATGCACAGACTGGGCGAACCTCTTTTTGAAAGAAAAAGATATACAGAGGGCATATCTGTGAGTAGTTAACAGATGGTACAAATGGGCAATCTCAGTGTCAGATTGCTTGCACGTCTTCAGAAACAGAGAGAATGAGACTCACAAGTAACGACAGCCTTAACTGAATGAATCATCCTGCTCTGTCATCTTGAAGACAGCTCACAATTAGAAAATTAATGACCTTTTCGGTCATAAGTTTGACATGCAAACCCCGCACAAATACGGAAAATTCAAGGACTTTTTTGGTCCCAATGTCTCGGATTTGCATTGCCCCAATAACAGCACACACTGCCATCATCGATAATTTCTTCATAACACAGTGATTTTTATTGACATAGAAATTCTGTACATGCATGTAACAAGTCACTTGAAGTCAGATCCTAAGAAAAATAAGAAAGAATTGTCACGAGACCGAATGAATCGGGAAGCTACTCCCTCTGTACAGCTTCTTAGATTTCATACAGTATCTATGAACTGCCGTAGCAAGTTCCTCTATCCGCCACAGGGAGCTCCGTCCTCGACCTGCATGTCCGCCACGTCGTTCCCCTCGTTCATGTACGCCGACAGGTTCAGGTACTGCTGCTGGTCCTGCTCCCGGTCCCGGCTCGGCTTCCGCCACCTCGCGCGGCACACGACGCACGTCGCCGCCCGCCTCGCGCGGCTGCGCTTCCACCGCGCGAAGCACTCGGCGTGCACCGAGTTCCGGCACGTGCCGCACGTCAGCAGCGGCGCCGCCGCGCCGCCTTGTGCCTCTGCCGCCGGAGGCGCCATCTCCTCGAGGCACACCGGGCAGGCGGCGCCGTCGAGGCGCCCCGACGGCGGCGCGGCGGACTCCTGCCGGCGCTGGTCGGCGGCCTTGGCGGCCGCGGCCGCCGCGTGAGCCGACCACAGCTGGTGGAACCTCGCCCGGGCGCGAGGGCCGGCGAGCACCTCCGGGTAAGTCGGCGCGGCGACGAGCCGCGCGACCTGGCACGGCCGCAGCGATTGCCTCCACACGCAGGCCTCGTCGAGGGACAGGCCGAGGACGCGGAGCAGCACGAAGAGGATGTGCTTGCAGGGCGCGCCGGGGTCGGGGCACGTGCACGCCGGCGTGGTCGCCAGGGTCACCGTGTACACGTTGCCCGTGGCGCCCAGCACGAAGAAGTCGGCGCCGGCGCGGTGCAGCAGCAGGAGGTGGTGCTGCAGCGCGCGGATGATGCGGTTGGCGACGCGCCGCGTCGACGCCTCCTCGGTGCCCGCCGAGCTGGACCCAAACGACGGCTCCATGGACACGTCTCGCGTTTCTGGCATGGGATGGCGGGAGCCCGGGGGCGAGCGGCTATGTAAGGCCGGGGCGCCATGCCATGAGATGCGTTGAGTGCCGTGGGAGAAGACTGCGGCGATGGGGATTACGGGGGCCGGAAGCAAAGCTCACACGAGGGAAGAGGAGGAGGCAGCTCCGGCAAGTTAACTTTGGGCTCAATCTTGGGCACCTGACCTGCAGCTGTAGGAGTACAGACCAATTCTTCCAAGTCTCAGCAGCAGGGTGTACCGAAGCATGGGTTAACTGAAGCAGAAGCATACTTGAGGAGGTCAGCTTGGGAGGTGGATGATGGATGGAAGCCATAGCCATCCGATTTGACCGGACTTGTTTAAGGAAGAATATTCCGAAGCGGCCGTTATTGTATTCTGGTGAGATGTACGTACTACACATGTAGTGAGCGCGCGCGTGCGATGCTGTTCAAGACATCAAAGTTTTTGGTGGTGATGCAGAGTGAGTGCAGATGCAGCAAAAGAGGGTGGGAGCAGTATAGAACTGATGGTCCGTACACATAGCTAGAGTTGACATTTTGGCAACATAATATTTTGGAAAGAGAAAAAAAATTCGACGAAGGATGGAATTTATTAGTTTAAAATGCATCATCAAGAAGATATATAACACAATGAGCACATACTCGGTCTTTGCATAGTTAGGATGCACATACCCAGCACCAACTCACACATACATATGAAAATACGCCGGCAACCAGCAAAGTCATGTAAGACCAGAGCTATGCGAAGGCCGGGAAAAAGGAAAAGAAAAACCCCAAGCGATTAGATATGCTATCGGCAAACTACAGCAAAGACCATATCTGTATCAACCATCTCATAACATTACATGGACAATGAGATTCTTCAACAACAATGCCTTCAAGACGGGAGCGATACTTAAGCACCATTTTCATCTTGAAGAATCAGTCCAAGCATACCCGAGCAATGCCTTCAACAAGTTAATCCCGCATCTCAAACGTTCACAAACCCCTCCAGGTGCGTCTGCAGATAGTGATCGATCATCTCTTATTTTGTTGCCTCCGCAACCTTCCCTCTCATATCATGCCCTTCAAAAGCCATGTAACGTAGATGCTCTAAAACTAGCAACTACGTAGACCAACACACTTTAGCAACAAACGGACATAATTCACATACTAGTAACCACTTCCCCATGCGGTGCCGGTGCGGCTGTACCCCTCTGTGTAGGCGTCGACGATGAGAGGGGCGTCATTGTTGAAGCTAGAGCCATCTGAGAGGTCGGAGTCGCCGGAGGAGGAGATGACGCTGGCCATCCTCGGGACCGCGCACGCCTACACCTTCGTCAGCCGGGCGGCCTTCACTTTGGCCACCGCTTCCTTCGTCGTCTCGTGCCCCGACTGCTCGATGGTGAGCCGGTGGGCTTTGGCGTTTTTGCGACGGAGTCGCCGCACATCGATCTCCGCCTTGGTGAGGGAGCGACGGAGGGCCTTCGCGAGGAGCTGGTCCTCTGGACCCACCGGCGCGTGCGGGGGCCCTGCGCTTTCCGCACCTCCACCCTCTCCCCCGCCTGCTGCCTCTCCCGGCGTGCGGCCCGTGCCTCAAATTCGGGCATCCATGGTCGTGTCGACGCCGGCGCAGGCATGAGGACCCAACAGCAGTCGGGGACACCATCTGGAGCAGACAGAGAGGGACAAGGGGGTGCAGACCGGCAGGGGCTCAAAGCGCCTGGAGCTGTGTGGATGTGACGTATCGACACCATCGTCCGCACTGTGTCGCCGGGTGACAGGGGACGGTGTGGAGCCAAAGCTTCCGCTTCCACCCCGGTCATGCCACGAGCGGCGTAGAGCAATGTGGACGACGAGCTCCTCCAGGTCGCCCGCCTCGCACAGCAGCGACTCCCGGTCGTCATCGGCGTCGGATCCGCCGCTGGACACGCTGTTGTCATCGCTCGACGTGAATCGAAAGGGAAGGGGATGGGGAGAGGAGGAGATAGAGAAAAGTGGAGTGGAGTGAGCGTTTGACTGTCATCTAGGGTTCATCCAAATGGGGATATATGTGAGGTCTAGATGGGCCAGGGTAGTCTAGGCCGACGTGCCTGGCACGGCTAGGCATGTACGGATCTTCCTAAATTCGTCCCAGATTTGGCCTGGGTTTGAGACATGCTGGTCAACCGAGATGACTGCGGCTGGTTTGAGGAGGTCGGCCCCGGGTCACGGTTTTGTGACCGGGACTGTCCGGATGGTCCGTATAGTCAGCTTGAGCAGCCCGGCTCTAGAAGCTCTGATGCACAAGTCTCAAACAAACATGCATGATGGACCGCACAGAAGTGATTGTTACTACTTCCTCTGTTTTAAAATTCTTATTTTAGATTTGTCTAGATATGGATGTATCTAATACTAAAATGTGAGTTGATACATTTGTATTTAGACAAATCTATGGAAGGGTAATTTCTCTTCCTTAATCATGATCGTAAGTTATAAATCAACTGGTCTTAATGAAAGAAAGGCTAGGTCCCCGAAAAAAGGAAAGTAGATTCTGTCGGCGTTCTGGGAACGGGGTCCCTAGACTTGCCTATCTGCGGCCTGCGGCGTGACTCAAGTGGGGGCCCAGCGCGGCCCATCTTCATCAGCTCAAGCTTAAGATCCTCATGAGGGGCTAAGCCTCGCGGGGCGGACGACAGAAAGCTTTTTCAGAGGCAGCCTCATCAGGCAGGCTCACGAGGAGGCGGAGATATCAAGACAGGAGTACCTCGCGAGGAGTCCGTGACGCAAGCCATGACGATCGAGACCAGGCGGGCGCCAGGCCTGCGCAGCGTCCTTATTTCCCCTTTGATGCCAAGGGGACAAGCACGGGCCAAGGCATCGGGTAAAGGTTGCCATTCCGGTGCAACGAGACTAAGACCAGCAGAGCGGCAGGACGGAGGTCACCGTGGAGTCCAAGACGGCGTCATCACCAGTACTTTTGGCAGCCGAAGACCACCTTTGGTCAGGATAATTTGTACTGGATGTTCCCCTTTTAAATGGCCAATTGTTGGCGCCCTTCCCGCTCATTATTTGGGGAGAGGCCCAGGGCCTCTATAAATAGAGCTAGCCACCACAGGGTAGAGGATGACCGATAGAGACATCGAGAGATGGGGACACCCAAGAGCAGAGACATCTAGGGATCTGATAGAGCCCTAGCAGAGAGAGAGGCGACTGAACTCATCCAAGCAGTTCATCGCACCAGCTCAAGAACACCTCTCGTGAGGCTGTTCTTCCCTTGTACTGTTCATCATCAGCCCCTGAGGCAATCCATCACACCACACACTGGAGTAGAGTATTACACCACAACGGTGGCCCGAACCAGTATAAACCTCGTGTCCCTTGTGTTGTTCGTTGTTTCCAGCTTAGATCACGCGAGGAGATTGGACGTAGATCGGTAGGGGAGAGATCTCTGCGCACACCCCAGTGTTCGAACCTCAAGGGTTTGCCGGACCCGAAATCCTACATTTGGCGCGCCAGGTAGGGGTGCGCCGGAATCTCTCTTCCGCTGTTCGCATGTGATCTTCCGTCGTGTCCATGGCTGACGCTCGTCGGGTTCGCGCCGAGCGCCGAGCTGCTCTCCCACCCGCGTCGCCCAGACGGCGCCCGTCGGCGGACGCCCTCGTCGTTCCCCGTCGCCTGCCGCCAACGCCGCCACCGGCCCGGCGGGGAACGAGTAGTAGGCCTCGTCCCATCATCCTTCGGTACGGCGGGAGGGCCGCACCGCCACACCGTCGCTAACTCCAGCCGCTCCGTCGTCCCACGCCCATCGCGCCCCCACGGACGCGCACGCCGCGCTGCTCTTGGCAAGAGAGCTCTTGCACTACCGCCCCGTCGACGACCTCTACGAGGACTGGCTCGCCCGCATCACCGAGCTCGTCAGCGCCGCAGGGGGCTCCCCCTTGTCGTCCCTCTCGCTGCCTCGCCCACCATTCCGCGCAGGAGGCGAGGATCAGGAGGTGCCTCCGCCACCTCCTCCCTAAGAAGGCGTCCTGGCTCCAAGGCACGCAGCCCCAGGGCGAGACCCTCCGTGTCCGGCGCCTGCGCAGTAAGAAAGGAGCTGCCAAGAGATCCCTCATCCCCAAGAAGGTGCTCGCGCGCTCCCAGCGCCGGCGCGCCAAGATCGCGTCCCTGCACCTCCACGCCAAGACCCCGCGCTGCTCCAAGCAGCGGCGCGCAGTAATCCCCAGGAACAAGCCCAACACCAGCAAAAGGCATCGGTGGCCACAGCAGGCGCCATGCCCTCACCCCCGAGCTACGCGGCGTCGCATGGCCAGGAAAGTTCAAGCCTGACCTGCCCCCTCGCTACGATGGCACGGCGGACCCCGCGGAGTTCCTACAGCTCTATGAGCTATGCATCGAAGCCGCCAACGGAGACGAAAGGGTCATGGTGAACTGGTTTCCCATGGCGCTCAAGGACGGGGCCCGCACCTGGCTCCTGAACCTGGCTCCTGGCACGATCTCCTCCTGGGGCGAGATGCGCACTCGCTTCATCGCCAACTTCCAGGGCACTTGCGACCGGCCCCCGGCCGTGAGCGATTTGCGTCGCATCAAGCAGCAGCAAGGGGAAACCCTGCAGAAATACATCCAGCGCTTCAACAACGCCCGCCTCAAGATCCCCAAGGTGACTGAAGAAGCCATCATCTCGGCCTTCTCCAATGGCGTACGCGACATCAAGATGAAGGAGGAGCTAGCAATCCATGAAGACCTGTGCACATCCCTGGAGCTGTTCAACTTGGAAACCAAGTGCGCCAGGGCTGAGGAAGGGCGCCTTTCCCTCCTCGAACTCCCGGCTGCCGACCCAGAAGAGAATAAGCCCAAGGCCAAGGACGTGAAGCGCAAGGGGGCTGCTGTGCTTGCAGCGAAACCGGACACCAAGCGAGGCAGGGATCAGCCTGAGTCATCCAAGGGCAGCCGGTACTGCGTGTACCACGACCTCCACACCCACAACACCAACGAATGTCAAGAGCTCAGGGCCGTGAGAGATGGACGTGTCGGCCGACGCCCCGAGCGCAATGACAGGGGCTATGGCCGAGGAGCAGGAAGAGGTGGCGGACGATGGGAAGACCGTGGCCCTCGCCAAGGGTGGCGTGAACGACCTCGCGAGGATCGCTGGCAGGACCAACCTCGCGAGGGAGGCTGGAGAGATCAGCCTCGTGAGGATCGCCCGCACGGCAACGCAGGCATTCCTCCTCTGCCGCCACCGCCAAGGAGGAACGAAGACCAACATCAAGACGAGGGAGCTGGGGGCTTCCAGGAGCCGCGCGCAATCGCTTGCATCTTGGGTGGAGCGCAGGCCCCAGCCTCACAGCGCATCTTCAAGCAGTTTTCTTGCGAGGTGAATGCAGTCCTCCCCAAGCTTGAGGCCATGCGCCCTCTCAGGTGGTCTGCGTGCGCTATCACGTTCAGCTCAGCGGATCAGCTCAAGTGCGCGGCAACGGCCGGAGTCCTCCCGATGCTTTGCTCCCCAGTCATCAGCAACGTGCAGGTCACCAGGACCCTCATTGACGGCGAAGCAGGATGCTACGTCTTGAGCTTGCGTTGGTTTTCCCCAAAGAGGAAGGGATGATGCAGCAGAGTAGCGTAAGTATTTCCCTCAGTTTTTGAGAACCAAGGTATCAATCCAGTAGGAGGCCACGCTCAAGTCCCTCGTACCTGCACAAAGCGATAGCTACTCACAACCAACGCGATTAGGGGTTGTCAATCCCTTCACGGTCACTTACGAGAGTGAGATCTGATAGATATAATATTTTTGGTATTTTTGGTATAAAGATGCAAAGTAAAAAGTAAAAGCAAAGTAAAAAAGCAAAGCAATATTAAAGTGATGGAGATTGATATGATGAGAATAGACCCGGGGGCCATAGGTTTCACTAGTGGCTTCTCTCAAGAGCATAAGTATTCTATGGTGGGTGAACAAATTACTGTTGAGCAATTGACAGAATTGAACATAATTATGAGAATATCTAGGCATGATCATGTATATAGGCATCACGTTCGTGACAAGTAGATCGAAACGATTCTGCATCTACTACTATTACTCCACTCATCGACCGCTATCCAGCATGCATCTAGAGTATTAAGTTAAAAATAGAGTAACGCCTTAAGCAAGATGACATGATGTAGAGAGATAAATTCATGCAATATGAAATAAACCCCATTTTGTAATCCTCGATGGCAACGATGCAATACGTGCCTTGCTGCCCCTTCTGTCACTGGGTAAGGACACTGCAAGATCGAACCCAAAGCTAAGCACTTCTCCCATGGCAAGAACTACCAATCTAGTTGGCCAAACCAAACGGATAATTCGAAGAGACTTGCAAAGATAACCAATTATACATAAAAGAATTCAGAGAAGATTCAAATATTATTCATAGATAGACTTGATCATAAACCCACAATTCATCGGTCTCAACGAACACACCACAAAAAGAAGATTACATCGACTAGATCTCCACAAGAGAGGTGGAGAACTTTGTATTGAGATTCAACGAGAGAGAAGAAGCCATCTAGCTACTAACTATGGACCCGAATGTCTGAGGTAAACTACTCACACTTCATCGGAGAGGCTATGATGATGTAGAAGCCCTCCGTGATGACGGCCCTCTTCCGGTGGAGCTCTGGAACAGGCCCCAAGATGGGATCTCGTGGATACAGAAAGTTGCGGCGGTGGAATTAGGTTTTTGGCTCCTGTTCTGATCGTTTGGGGGTACGTGTGTATATATAGGAGGAAGGAGTACGTCGGTGGAGCACCGAGGGCCCACGAGGCAGGAGCGCGCCCTAGGGGGGTGCCCCCCACCCTCGTGGCCTCCTCTTTGACCTCCTGGAGTAGGGTCCAAGTCTCCTGGATCACGTTCGGTGAGAAAATCACGTTCCCGAAGATTTTATTCTGTTTGGACTCCGTTTGATATTCTGTTTGTCCGAAACACTGAAATAGGCAAAAAAACAACAATTCTGGGTAGGCCTCCGGTTAATAGGTTAGTCCCAAAAATAATATAAAAGTGGAAAATAAAACCCAATATAGTCCAAAACAGTAGATAATATAGCATGGAGCAATCAAAAATTATAGATACATTGGAGACGTATCAGGCATCCCCAAGCTTAATTCCTGCTCGTCCTCGAGTAGGTAAATGATAAAAAGAGAATTTTTGATGCGGAGTGCTACTTGGCATAATTTCAATGCAAATCTTTTTAATTGTGGTATGAATATTCAGATTAGAAAGATTCAAGACAAAAGTTTATATTGACATAAAAATAATAATACTTCAAGCATACTAACCAAGCAATTATGTCTTCTCAAAATAACATGGCCAAAGAAAGTTATCCCTACAAAATCATATAGTCTGGCTATGCTCCATATTCACCACACAAAGTATTTAAATCATGCACAACCCCGATGACAAGCCAAGCAATTGTTTCATACTCTAACTTTTTCAAAACTTTTTCAATCTTCACGCAATACATGAGCGTGAGCCATGGATATAGCACTATAGGTGGAATAGAATGGTGGTTGTGAAGAAGACAAAAAGGAGGGGAAGATAGTCTCACATCAACTAGGCGTATCAACGGGCTATGGAGATGCCCATCAATAGATATCAATGTGAGTGAGTAGGGATTGCCATGCAACGGATGCGCTAGAGCTATAAATGTATGAAAGCTCAACAAAAGAAACTAAGTGGGTGTGCATCCAACTTGCTTGCTCACGAAGATCTAGGGCAATTTTGAGGAAGCCCATCATTCGAATATACAAGCCAAGTTCTATAATGTAAAATTACCACTAGTATATGAAAGTGACAACATATGAGACTCTCTATATGAAGAACAAGGTGCTACTTTGAAGCACAATATATGAGACTCTATATCATGGTGCTACTTTGAAGCACAAGTGTGGAAAAAAGGATAGTAGCATTGGTCTTTTTTATTTTTTATTGTTTTGGGGCCTTCTTTTTTTCTTTGGCCTTTCTCTTTTATTTTATTTTATTTTTATTGGGACAATGCTCTATTGAATGATGATCATCACACTTTTATTTATTTACAACTCAATGATTACAACTCGATTCTAAAACAAAGTATGACTCTATATGGATGCCTCCGGCGGTGTACCGGGATATGCAATGAATCAAGAGTGACAAGTATGAAGAAATTATGAACGGTGGCTTTGCCACAAATACTATGTCAACTACATGATCATGCTAAGCAATATGACAATGATGAGTGTGTCATGAAGAACTAGATGGTGAAAAGTTGCATGGCAATATATCTCGGAATGGCTATGGAAATGCCATAATAGGTAGGTATGGTGGCTGTTTTGAGGAAGGTATATGGTAGGTGTATGATACCAGTGAAATGTGCGCGGTATTAGAGATGCTAGCAAAGGTGGAAGGGTGAGAGTGCGTATAATCCATGGACTCAACATTAGTCATAAAGAACTCATATACTTATTGCAAAAATCTAGAAGTTATCAAAGCAAAGTATTACGCGCATGCTCCTAGGGGGATAGATTGGTAGGAAAAAACCATCGCTCGTCCCCGACCGACACTCATAAGGAAGACAATCAATAAACAAATCATGCTCCGACTTCGTCACATAACGGTTCACCATACGTGCATGCTACGGAAATCACAAACTTTAACACAAGTATTCTTTAAATTCACAAGTACTCAACTAGCATGACTTTAATATTATCACCTCCATATCTCAAAACAATTATCATGCTCAATCTTTTCTTAGTATTCAACACACTCAAAAGAAAGTTTCACAAATCTTGAATACCAAGCATATTATTATTAAGCAAATTACCATGCTATTAAGAGACTCTCAAAATAATTTAAGTGAAGCATGAGAGATCAATAGTTTCTTTAAAACAAATCCACCACCATGCTCTAAAAGATCTAAGTGAAGCACATAGAGAAAAATTATAACACTCAAAATATATAAGTGAAGCACATAGAGCAAAACTACTTAGCTCAAAAGATATAAGTGAAGCGCATAGAGCAAAATTACTTAGCTCAAAAGATATAAGTGAAGCACATAGAATATTCTATCAAATTTTAATTCATGTATGGCTCTCTCAAAAGGTGTGTACAGCAAGGATGATTGTGGAATACTAAAACACAAAGACACAAATAATACAAGACGCTCCAAGAAAAACACATATCATGTTGGTGAATAAAAATATAGCTCCAAGTAAATTACTGATGGAAGTGGACGAAAGAGGGGATGCCTTCCGGGGCATCCCAAGCTTTGACTTTTTGGTGTCCTTGGATTATCTTGGGGGTGCCATGGGAATCCCCAAGCTTAGGCTCTTGCCACTCCTTGTTCCATGATCCATCAAAAGAATTCACCCAAAACTTGAAAACTTCACAACACAAAACTCAAAATAGAAAACTCGTGAGCTCCGTTAGCGAAAGAAAACAAAAGACCACTTCAAGGTACTGTAATGAACTCATTCTTTATTTATGTTGGTGTTAAACCTACTGTATTCCAACTTCTCTATGGATTATAAACTATTTTACTAGCCATAGATTCATCAAAATAAGCAAACAACACACGAAAAATAGAATCTATCAAAAACAAAGCAGTCTATAGTAATCTGTAGCTAGCGCAAGATCTGGAACCCCAAAAATTATAAAATAAATTGTTGGACATGAGGAATTTATCTATTAATCATCTGCAAAAATAATTAACTAAATAGCACTCTTCAAATAAAAATGACAGTAGTTATCGTGAGCGCTAAAGTTTCTATTTTTTACAGCAAGTTCAACAAGACTTTCCCCAAGTCTTCCCAACGGTTCTACTTGGCACAAACACTAATTAAACACAAAAAACACAACCGAAACAGAGGCTAAATAATTTATTTATTACTAAGCAGGAGCAAAAAGCAAGGAATAAAAATAAAATTGGGTTGCCTCCCAACAAGCGCTATCGTTTAACGCCCCTAGCTAGGCTTAAAAGCGAGGATAGATCTAGGTATTGCCATCTTTGGTAGGCAATCCATAAGTGGATCTCATGATAGTTTCATATGGTAATTTTATTTTCTTACTAGAAAAGTTTTCCATGCCCTTTTTTAATGGGAATTGAAATCTAATATTCCCTTCCTTTATATCAATAATCACACCAACCGTTTTAAGGAAAGGTCTACCAAGAATAATAGGGCAAGAAGGATTGCAATCTATATCAAGAACAATGAAATCTACGGGCACATAATTCCTATTTGCAACAATAAGAACATCATTAAACCTTCACATAGGTTTCTTAATAGTGGAATCCGCAAGATGCAAGTTTAGAGAGCAATCATCAAAATTCCGGAAATCTAGCAAATCACACAAAGTCTTGGGAATAGTAGAGACACTAGCACCCAAATCACACAAAGCATAAAACTCATGATATTTAATTTTAATTTTAATAGTTGGTTCCCACTCATCATAGAGTTTTCTAGGGATAGAAACTTTCAACTCAAGTTTTTCTTCATAAGATTGCATCAAGGCATCAACAATATGTTCGGTGAAGGCTTTATTTTGACTATAAGCATGTGGAGAATTTAGCACGGATTGCAACAAGGAAATACAATCAATTAAAGAGCAACTTTCATAGTTAAATTCCTTGAAATCCAATATAGTGGGTTTAGCAACATCTAGATTTTTATTTCTTTCAATCCCACTTTTATCAATTTCATCATTAAGATCTAAATACTCCGACTTTTAGAACGCCTTCTAGGTAAAGGAAGATCATATTCAGTTTCATCAAGATTCATATTGCAAAATAAAGATTTAACAGGGGACACATCAATAACTTTTAGATCTTCATCTTGATTTTCATAGGAATCCAGTTTAGCAGCCATCTTATTAACTAAGGTGGCTTGCATATCCGAAAATTCAGCAGTCATCTTTTCTAGACGAGCAATTTGGGATCTTATGCCATCAAATTCTTTAGACATATCATCAAGCTCTTTATTCATATAACTCATAAAACCTTTTTGTTCTTTAAGCTCGTTTTAAAGAAATTATTATGCTCAAATTGTAAAACCATAAATTTCCTAACGTTGTTTCGATCTCCTCTAACCTTTTAAGGTGAAGATCACCAAATCTTGGTTGAGCCATAACGACAAACAAGCAATCTAACACACAAGCAAACAAAAAGGCAAGCGGGCAAAAAGAGGCAAATAGAGAGGGAGGATAGAGAGAGAGGGCGAATAAAACGGCAAGGGTGAATTGGGGGGAGAGGAAAACGAGAGGCAAATGGCAAATAATGTAATGCGAGAGATAGGGATTGTGATGGGTACTTGGTATGTTGACTTTTTGCGTAGACTCCCCGGCAATGGCGCCAGAAATCCTTCTTGCTACGTCTCGAGCTTGCGTTGGTTTTCCCCGAAGAGGAAGGGATGATGCAGCAGAGTAGCGTAAGTATTTCCCTCAGTTTTTGAGAACCAAGGTATCAATCCAGTAAGAGGCCACGCTCAAGTCCCTCATATCTGCACAAAGCGATAGCTACTCGCAACCAACACGATTAGGGGTTGTCAATCCCTTCACGATCACTTACGAGAGTGAGATCTGATAGATATAATATTTTTGATAGTTTTGGTATAAAGATGCAAAGTAAAAAGTAAAAGCAAAGTAAAAAAGCAAAGCAAGATTAAAGTGATGGAGATTGATATGATGAGAATAGACCCGGGGGCCATAGGTTTCACTAGTGGATTCTCTCAAGAGCATAAGTATTCTACGGTGGGTGAACAAATTACTGTTGAGCAATTGACAGAATTGAGCATAGTTAAGAGAATATCTAGGCATGATCATGTATATAGGCATCACGTCCGTGACAAGTAGATCGAAACGATTCTGCATCTACTACTATTACTCCACTCATCGACCGCTATCCAGCATGCATCTAGAGTATTAAGTTAAAAACAGAGTAACGCCTTAAGCAAGATGACATGATGTAGAGAGATAAACTCATGCAATATGAAATAAACCCCATCTTGTTATCCTCGATGGAAACGATGCAATACGTGCCTTGCTGCCCCTTCTGTCTCTGGGTAAGGACACCGCAAGATCGAACCCAAAGCTAAGCACTTCTCCCATGGCAAGAACTACCAATCTAGTTGGCCAAACCAAACGGATAATTCGAAGAGACTTGCAAAGATAACCAATCATACATAAAAGAATTTAGAGAAGATTCAAATATTATTCATAGATAGACTTGATCATAAACCCACAATTCATCGGTCTCAACAAACACACCGCAAAAAGAAGATTACATCGAATAGATCTCCACAAGAGAGGGGAGAACTTTGTATTGAGATTCAAAGAGAGAGAAGAAGCCATCTAGCTACTAACTATGGACCCGAAGGTCTGAGGTAAACTACTCACACTTCATCGGAGAGGCTATGATGATGTAGAAGCCCTCCGTGATGACGGCCCTCTTCCGGCGGAGCTCCGGAACAGGCCCCAAGATGGGATCTCATGGATATAGAAAGTTGCGACGGTGGAATTGGGTTTTTGGCTCCTATTCTGATCGTTTGGGGGTACGTGTGTATATATAGGAGGAAGGAGTACGTCGGTGGAGCACCGAGGGGACGGTGGGCACCCTGTGAAGAAAGGGACGCCGTGTGTTCACTTGAGCGCGCGTTCCAAGCCGCAGCAATCGAAGACCCGGACCACGGGAACGGAAGACTTCCCGAGGCGACCCTTAAGAAGAAGAAGGTTTCGCCTGGCCCAAGCCATAAGGAGGCAGTCGCCTCCGGAGGTGTTGCGTCAAGATGTGCGCCCAATCAGGGAGCATCACCCTCTCTCGCATAGGAAGGCGCGTCCGGCACCCTCCTCAGGCAGGGCTCGGAGGCTCTTTCTTGGAGATCCACCGACTTTGCCAAGGTCGCGAGGGAGGCGCTCGGGCACCACTTGAAGGGGTGCTTCCAGGCACTTTTCCCTCAGGAAAGTACAAGGCAAGGAAGACCAAACCCTCAGGAGTTCATCGCAAGAAACACCCATGAGCTACAGGAGTCGAGAGTCATGCGCGACAGCCGCCGCTTGCCCACCGTGGCCCCACATCCAGGCGAGGATGGTGGGCTGCGCGTCTGCATCGACGTGCCAGGGCTCAACCGAGCCGCGTCTCAGGAGCGCCTCTGGCCTTCGCGCGTGGGGCGCTGTGAGGGTCCACCTCACAACTATGTTCGCATGCCTTCCGGCCTGCCAAACACGGTCGCCGCTCATCAGCGCCTGCTGAGGAGCATTCTGGAGGCCCAGGAGGTCGGGCATCGTGCGGGCCTGGCGGAGATGGAGATGGCCCTCGGAAACCCACCTGCGCCCCCGGAGCCTCCCGAGACTCCTGGGCCTGGGGGCTCGTGAGGGTCGACGTCATCATCGCGCATCGCCCACTTCTTCAGCATCACTTCATCTTCAACGGCACCAGGTGACATCTTTCTAAGTTCCGTTTTTAGCTGGGAGCGCCCACAGGGCCGCATCATTCCCAGGTCGCGTGGGTCCGTCCCTGTGGCATGTATCCATTTTGCTTATGCCCTTTACTTACCTTGTTGGGGGCGCCCCTCGGGCTGTATCATCCCCGAGCTGCTCGGGCCTGGCCCAGCGACGTTTTCTTCTCCGCGTCTACTTAAAATGAATTTGCTCTTTCGCGCTTAATTGTCACCTGCTGCTTATCGCGGACTTCTCCGCTTTCATGCAAAGCGCTTGCACGTTAAAAGGGGGGGGGTACCTGAGCATCGCGACTCATGGGCTCCTACTGGCTCTTCAGCCCTCACCCCATGGCCTTGACCCACGGCATCACGACCTGTCATACCAGCGGCGGCTGAGCTAGCTCGAGGGTCGGGACCTGAGGACGTAGAGCATTAGCATTCTAACCACCCTCCAGGAACACACCATTGATAAAGGCCCAGAGCCAGGTGCAACCCGCCTCGAGGTAGGGCCTCGTGAGTCCCGCGCTGGCTCACGAGTGCCCAGATACACCTCTCCTAGCCCTACCGTGCCGGCCACGTGTCAGGGCGGGGCTGTACACGCCCCGGGGGATCCTCCCGGAGGGGAGGCCCCTCCCACGTACCAGTGGAAGCACCATGCTCCGCACTGGCTGACGACACTGCCGAGGAGCGGCTATGCCTGTACACATACGGAAGCGCCATGCTCCGCGCTGGTGATAAACAACTGAGGGCGGCCTACGGCCGTACCAACCTCAGGGAGCCCGGAGCTCAGTGTCCGGCACCATCGCAACGCCTCCCCTCGGGAGCTCCGCGTGAGGGGGCTGGACACGGGGGCTATGCCCGGGCCTCGCCCGAGCGCACGCCACCCAGCCAGGTCCCTCGGACCTGGTCGTCATGCGCCCCTCCCCGAGCGTAGCCAAGGTATGGAAACCCGTTTGAACGTCAAGGGGGACTCCTGAGCATCGCGACTCAGGAGCCTAACTTGCCCCATAGCCCCTCACTCCTTAGTCCCATCCTAGTTTCCGGTCAGGGCTAACGCTGGGTGAGGTATGCGCAGGGCCGGGCCCTGCCGACGCAGAATGACTAATCCACTCCTCGTTTCCCCCCTTTCCTACTTGTTGCTTGCGTGTCAGGGGGGACTCCTGAGCATCGCGACTCAGGAGCCTAACTTGCCACGTAGCCCCTCGCTCCTTAGTCCCGTCCTGGTTTCCGGTCGGGGCTAACGCTGGGTGAGGTATGCGCGGGGCCGGGCCCTACCGACGTAGAGCGCGAGCAAGTAGGGGAGAAATATGCAAATTCCAGGAAATTCAAAGCAAATATTACAAGCCATAGATCGTTTCATGATGCCAAACAACAAGTTTAAATGCCTCCGCGAGGCATGGTGCGTGTTGCAGGAATAAAAACAGGACAGAAGCCGCGAAGGGATCACTCTCCAGTGGCGCTGCCACCTGTGGTGGAGTCACGCTGGACGACTCCGCCTCCCGGGGCCGCGGAGCTGGCGGCACCGCGCCCGGGCAAGACGCTGAAGGCGCGAAACCTCCCCAGCAAAGCTTCGGCTCGGCCTTTCACGGCCTCAGCGGCAGCGGCGACAAGGTCGCCGCTCACGGGTTCCAGTAGGCTGTCGAAGTCGACGTCGGGGTCGCACAGGTAGACGTGGCTGAGGACATGCGTCAGCGTCGCAGAAGACAGGGCACGTGCCTCGGCCTCGGCCGTGGGGCCAAGGCCATCTATGACATCTTCAAGCGCATGAACCAGGAAGGGAAGCAGCTTGGCGGGGCCGTCCTCCGCACCGGCCAACGGCTCCTCCAATCCGCTCTCGTAAAGCGTCTTCAGCGCGGCACGAGCCTTCTCCTCCATCTTCGCGAAGGCCACCCGATCCTCCGCCAGGACCTTCGCCTTGGCGTCTAGCTCGATCCTCTCCGCCTTCAGCGACCGCTCCAGCGTCTCCAATTTGCCGTGGCGGTCATCAAGCTTGGCGTCCCGGTCCTTGACGGCAGCCTCCCGAGCCTTCATCTCCTTCTCTTTCTCCTGGCGGCCGTGGACCTCCTTGGCGAGCTCGTCGCGCAGGCCTTGCAGCTCGGTCTCCAGCGCCTCGCAGCGAGCCTTGGCAGCCGCAGCATCGCCCAGGGCAGTGTCGCGAGTGGCCTTGGCTTGGTTGGCAGCCTGCTTCTCCCCATCGGAGGCCTCCACGGCCTGGCTCAGCGCTGTTCAGACGGAGGCAGCGGAACGGGCCCAGCCAGAAGCTAGCTCCAGGCGCCCGGCCGCTAGGCGAGGGTCCGCGCTCAGAAGATCCTCCCGCAGCTGGCTCAGTTCACTGGCGACCTGGTCTAAGACGGCGGCAGAGGGAACAGAAGAAGCGAGAACCGGCGGAGCGGGCGAAGAGGACGGCAGCGCGATCACGGTTTGGCAGGAAGGAACCCCCTGGGCCTTGGTTGCCCCGGCTGCAGCATCGAGCACAGTCGACTCCAGGGTCAGTGGGGCCACAGGGGCTGACTCCTCGCCAAGGCGTCCCGGTCGGCCTCGCGAAGACGATCGGACCAGGGAGGCGCGAGCCTCGCCGTCTTTCCCCTCAGCGGACGAAGGCGCCACCCCGGCAGGTGGACTCGCCCCAAGCAGGGCCGCAGAAGCCCCTTTCAACCTCTTCGCCGCAGGTGCCGACCTGACAAAAGAATATGGATGTCAAGTATCGGCGGCAGAAACCAAGCAAAGCACGAATCGAGCACTTACTGGTCGTCGCTCGTGGACCCAAGCAACCTCCGGCCAAACTTGAAGCCTGAGAGCCTGCAGCTGGGGTCAGCCTCGGGAGGCTCGGAAGCAGAGGGCATGTCAGGAGGGATGGAGCTGGCCTCAAATCGCCTAGGGACCAGAACAGACCCTGGGGGAACCAGCCCCGACCTGCCCTTCCTTGTGACAAAGGGGGAGTCCTCCCCTCCTCGCCTGGCGCCGGCCTCGTCGTCGTCCGGCATGGAGCGGAGGGCCTAGGACCTTCACCGAGGGAAAGACTCCCTCGACCCCTCGCCAGTCGCCTCAGAGTCAGACTCTTCCTCCTCCGCCTCTTCTTCCCCCTCACTCTCGTTGGAGCTGTCGGAGGACACGTTCACTATCGCCAGCGCCGCAAGACCCTTAGGAGCTTCCGCGGGCACCAGCCCCTCACCATTGAAGGTGGGCATGGCATTCACCACCTGCTCCCAGTCATCACGAAGGAACAGGGGGACAGGGGCGCCCACCGGCTTCGTCACGTCTCCCCCAACCAAGGAATGGAGGGCCGCGACCAGACTCTCGTCGGTCAGGGCCTCAGAGCTTAGGCGCAAGGCGGCGTCCGCTTCCCCAAGCCTCCACAACGGGAGCGAGTGCTCCTGGATGGAGCCACCCGGTGCTCCAAGAACTCCCTCAGGAGCATGGCCCCGGTCAGCTTCACCGCCCCCAAGTTGCTTGCCTCAGGTCCGCGTTCATCCTCTTCAGCGCCGCCTTCGCACGGGGGTCGACGAGCTCCGCGCGGGACCACGCGTCGACAGCCTTAGGCTGCCCCGTAGGCAACACCAGACGGGGGTGGAGGCGCCCGACGTCCACCATGACCCACTTGCTCCAGAAGCCTTCGATTCTCTTCCCAGGCTTCGAGATAGCATTGGAATTGGAGTATGCGATGAAGCTCACACATGCGGAGATATGTCCACCAAAAACCCGGAGGGAAAAATAGTGGCGCAACAGGGCCACCGAGGGCTTTACCCTGACATGAGCCTCGCACTAGTAAGCAAAAATCGCCAGGAGAAGAACAGAGTTGGGGTGGAGATGTAGAGCCTGCAAGTTGTACTGGCGGAGAACAACAAAGAAGAACTCAGAGAAAGGAGGCACCAGACCGGCGACGATGGCGCTCACAAAGAGCGTATAGAAGGTGCTCCCCTTGCCTTCAGGCTGGTCGGAGCCGGCCTTGAGCGCAGTCGCCCCCTTGCTGCCCTGCGCCATCGTCATCAGGCGCGTGAGGGCGAGGTTCTTCTCCGGCAGATTCGGGGAATCCAGAGCCGGCGAGTACCAGGCCTTGGTCGGGGACTTGCGAGGCGCCATGGTGTGCCGGATGAGGAGGATTGAGAAAGATCTGGAGGATTTCGGGAGCAAGAAGGAGGAGAGCGAGAAAGGGGATTTAGGGCGAGGCGAACAAGAACAAAGCAGGTAAGTCTAGACCGGGCACCTCTTTTGTCAGATGGACAGTGCCGAAGCGTCGTGGGAAGCGCAGACGCCCACGACCAATCAATCGCCATGCGGTGCCCAAGGCCGCCGGCTATTGGGGCCCACGGCGCTTCACGCTTGCCTCTTCGCTTCCCTGCTAGGCCAAGCCCGGGCGCGCCTTGGGCCCGGGGGCTACTGTCGGCGTTCTGGGAATGGGGGTCCCCAGACTTGCCTGCCTGCGGCCTGCGGCGTGGCTCAAGTGGGGGCCCAGCACGGCCCATCTTCATCAGCTCAAGCTCAAGACCCTCGCGAGGGTCCAAGCCTCGCGAGGCGGATGACAGAAAGCTTCCTCAGAGGCAGCCTCATCAGGCAGGCTCGCGAGGAGGCGGAGAGATCAAGGCAGGGGTACCTCGCGAGGAGCCCGTGACGCAAGCCATGACGATCGAGACTAGGCAGGCGCCAGGCGGGCGCCGGCCTGCGCAGCGTCCTTGTTTTCCCTTCGGTGCAAAGGGGGCAAGCACAGGCCAAGGCATCGGGCAAAGGTTGCCATTCCGGTGCAACGAGACCAAGACCAGCAAAGCGGCAGGATGGAGGTCACCGTGGAGCCCAAGACGGCGTCATCGCCGGTACTTTTGGCAGCCGAAGGCCACCTTTGGTCAGGATAACTTGTACTAGATGTTCCCCTTCAAAATGGCCAATTGTTGGCGCCCTTCCCGCTCATTATTTGGGGAGAGGTCCAGGGCCTCTATAAATAGAGCTAGCCACCACAGGGTAGAGGATGACCGATAGAGACATCGAGAAATGGGGACACCCAAGAGCAGAGACATCTAGGGATCTGATAGAGCCCTAGCAGAGAGAGAGAGAGAGGCGACTGAACTCATCCAAGCAGTTCATCGCACCAGCTCAAGAACACCTCTCGCGAGGCTGTTCTTCCCTTGTACTGTTCATCATCAGCCCCTGAGGCAATCCATCACACCACACACTGGAGTAGGGTATTACACCACAACGGTGGCCCGAACCAGTATAAACCTCGCGTCCCTTGTGTTGTTCGTTGTTTCCAGCTTAGATCACGCGAGGTGATTGGACGTAGATCGGTAGAGGAGAGATCTCCGCGTGCACCCCACTGTTCGAACCTTAAGGGTCTGCCGGAACCCGAAATCCGACAAATCCTGATATTTATTTTTGTAGGGATCTATTAGGTTTCGCTTTGCAGCACGGAGTGAATTGCTCACATGATTTGAGCCATTCAGCTACCAAATGAAACAAAATTAAACAAAAATCAATGGAAACGGCAGATTTTCTGTCAAGCCATTTTATGAGGCGATTGCCCTATTGATAACAAAAACTTATGGAAGCTCAAACTATCTTTTTGAGTGAAGATATTCCTCTAGTTTTAAAACAGTGGTGTGATCTCTAGAAATAACCTAACACATCACAATTAGCAAGGTGGCAAGACTTGTGTCTTTTGCTAACATGACGAATCTTAAACACCCTTTTTTAATGTATGTTTGTTCGTAGTTCAAGTAGCGTCAGAACTTTACCCTTGTGGTGTGTGTAATACGTTTCATAATTGGTTGTCAGGTATTGACAAATATTTTTTGCACAAATTGGGGATAGCAACCTTATGTTGGGCCATATATCTTACCAAGTACGTTCCGATTTTAAACCAAAAAAATAAAATGTGTTTCACCTTAGGTGCATGTTATTTATGTATGTCCATCTAAAAAAGTTTATTCATATATGTATGTGATTGCTCTGTACTTGATCTCTCATGCGCAGGCCCAAAGGACAGAGACATTTTTACAGTGATGTCTACCCTACTAAAGCATACAACCCCTCATTATTTTAGAGCAAAGCAATGCTTTATTACTTAACTGAGCTTAGGCAGATCGCCCAAGACACAAACGCCCACCTGGGCGGGTACATCAGACTCCCAGTCCATAAAATGGTTGGGGTCACACACACGGCCAATATTGACAAGTTCCTGAGCTACAAAATTCGCATTACGCCTACAAACATGAATAGTGAATTTGGAAAACCAGAGTTTCAGTTGGTACTTCATGTCCTCAATGACAGTTGCATACGCCGAGGAGTCAACCCTTTGCATGTCTAATGCTTCAGCCAGCGGTTGTGAATCCATCTCCAGCTCGACACGAACAATGCCCAGGTCTGCCGCAGTGTTGATAGCATGCGACATGGCTATTGCCTTCGCGGCGAAAGCGTCTGTGATATGCTCCTGTCTGCCAGCCCGGGCGTGCACAAGTGTTCCATCAGCCGTTCTCACAGCGACACCCCATCCAGCATGGTTTTGGCCCGGAATAAAGGAGATGTCCATATTGATTTTGTAGTCTACTCCCATTGGTGGCCGCCACTTGTTCAATTGTGGTTTGGCATTGGGCTGTCGGAAGATCTCCAAATACTAGAGCACATTGGACCTCGTACGCCGAGCCACATCGTTGGCCGACAACGGCATCTTTCCTTCCCTGAGCTTGTTTCTGTTGGACCACCAGAGCCACCAAAAAGTGAGGACATGTAGCCGGTTTTTCTCATCTAGCCCCCAGAGAAAGTCGACGATTGCATGAACGGACCCGATCTTCTCCAACTAAAGACGTTCCCCCTCGAGAGCAAGCTCCCTCCACACCTCCTTTGCTGCTTTACACTTGATAACGAGGTGTGCCCTATCCTCGTCGGCCCTTGCACAGAATAGACACTTCGTATCCGCGATGGGGATGCCCTTTCTTGCCACATTGATCCGCAGAGCAAGAGAGTCATGCTTTAGTCTCCAAGCAAACATCTAGATATTACGGGGGCACGACATCTTCCACATCCTTTTCCATGAATCATCTTTGACCTCGTTCAGATTCCCTGGAACATGTGAGCTCCCTCCCACACCTCCGTCCGTTTTCATCCTCTCAAGCTGGACTTGGAGTTTGTATGCACTCTTGACCGACTGGACGCCCTTCGTGTCGTACTGCCATGCAATGAAATCTTGGACACCATCTTACAACCCCTCATTATTATGTAGAAGCAACACTACTATTCAATAATAACAACGACAATTCCTAGGTGCCCATTTCTTCAGTTTACGCAAACGGACCAACAACCCCCAGCCCCCACCGCGTTGGGCCAGCCCATTTCCCCTTCCCTTTCTGTTTTAAACAGCTGCAAAGAAGAGGCGACATGTTGGTTTCAAACCCACGACCTCCTCGGGCAGTGCTAGCTACAGTAGTCAACTAGACCACTAACGCCATTATGGTTAGTTACAACATTTTTATTCCTTTCTTCTTTTTTCTTTTTTATTTTTATTTTTAAAATTTTGAGAACTTTTTTCAAATTGGATGATATTTTTAAAAATTTATGAACATTTTTTCAAATTCGATGAACTTCTCTATAAATTGATGATTTTTTTTTCAAATTCAATGAACCTTTTTTTAAAATCAATGAACATTTTCAAATTCGCTGAAATTTTTTCAAAACCAAAGAACATTTTTAAAATTTGATGAAATTTTTTCAGAATTGATGAACTTTTTTCAAATTCAATGAACCTTTTTTTAAATTGCCGTATTTTTTCAAATTTGATGAACTTTTTTTCCCAAATTCATGAACTTTTTTTTTAAAATCCGTGAATATTTTTAATTCAATTTTTTGATATTTTTTGTTTTTTAGGAAATCTTTTTTTAAGTCAAGGGTTGACTGGAGTGACGATCAACTGCGCTCGACCAAACCGGGGGGGGGGGGGGGGGGTAAAGTGATCAAGCGCTTGCCTTACATGGGCCGGCCACGAGAAGGGCCGCATGAGCGCCCGTTCCTCCAAGTGGTGCCTTAGGAGGGAGCTCCCAACACCAACAACAAAAAACATGAAAAACATAGAAGAAAAAAACTATATAGCCCAAATGAAAAAGGCCCATTGAATCAAATCCATGTGTCCCTGTCCCTGAAAAAGAAAGCCCACAGACGAGAGATGCCTTGCACCTTCTCCACGTTTGATTACTAAAAAAAAACTTTCTCCACATTTCAACTCGGTCAATTCTAAAAAATAAAAATAAATCAACTCTGTCACGCAGCTAGTTGCACGAATATCTGTAAAAAAAGCTAGTTGCACAAATCATAACGCAAATAGATCGAACAGCTCTTTCGTCTCCTGGAAATTTAAAGAAATCTTGGGCAATTGAGAATTAGCAATTTCAATATAAAATAGAAAGATCTTTTCTAGAATGATCTAAAAATATATAGATATATGTCAATAAAGAGGGGATGTTCTAATAATTTCGACCATGCCCTTTTAGCACATGAGATTCTATAAATACTACTATAAGCAACCTACGCCAACCTGCCCATGACTTTTGCTACACACTTGGATTTAGGGGCCACATTTGAGAGAAGTGATGCTTATTGCATCAATTTGGTGGCCATGAACCCACAGCTCAGCCTGTATGCCCACACGCCAGGCACAGCGGGGCTCTAAGCTCACAAAAATCTGGGTGGCATTGTCTCACTATAAAGGGAAGAAAATGCGTCCAAAAATTAAGAGCAGTGCTACAAGTACGATGAATTTGTATCCAATATCTGTGTGACACTGCTGAACCACGATCAAATCACTACATCATCAGGAATCGTGGGATCATAGTGTAGGATGCAACCCGTACATAGAATGTTATATGCAGAGCAATTTCGAAAAATTAACTCTCTTGATCACATAATGTACCAACGGTAATGGCATCAATAGTAGTGGATTGCACAATTTGACTACAGTACCACCATACGCAATGCTCTAACATAAGTATTCAAGTTCATTCACAATAGTAAGGAAAATGAAGTTGATCTTGTATGCACAAAATAGTGTTTGCTGGCAGGACGCAATCTTGCCATAATAAATCCGAAATCCAGATAGGCTATAACTGATTTGCTCAAATCTTAGCATAGTAAATCTGAACTCCATACAGAATTAACTGAATTGCTCAAATTTGAACATATTCATCCTGCACGTTTGCTTTGTGTAGCAGTCAGATTTGTTGAATATAATATTGGTCCACCTATGTGAAAGGGTTTGGAACCTTCTGGAGATAAGCACCGCGCAAGGAGTCCAACTAGATAGACTAGAATCTTTAGCTATTCGCATATAGTTGTAACTTCCTTTATCTCTTTCTCTCCAAGAATGTAATCTGAACCAACTTTGTACGCTATACCAGGAGGTCGTGAGCTGGCTATTTAACATGCAACCGCCGCCCCAGGATGGGTACGACGTTCCTCCACATGGTATACAGAGCCTAACTCTTCCCATCTAGCTCTCCTCCTTCCACCGTAGCTTCCTGTCATGGCCTAATCCGCCGCCGCCGCCTCCTCTCCTCTCTTCGGCCAGATCACCGAGCGCCTGACCCACACTAACTATGTCTTATGGCGCACTCAGATCACGCCGCAGCTGAGAGAAGCTGGAGTCTTCGGGTACGTTGATGGAAGCATGGCGGAGCCGGCCGAGTTCGTCGTCCGCAAGGATAAGGATGGAAAGGAGGAAACCATCCCCAACCCGCTCCATGCCGTGTGGTTTCGAGAGGATCAGCAGGTACTCGGTTATCTTCTCAATAACCTGTCCAAAGAGGTGCTAGTGCAGGTCACCTCCATCGCGCACGCATGCGAACTCTGGACGGCGCCGACGAGCATGTTCACGTCAACGTCGCTGTCCCGCATCAACAACATCCGCGCCGCCCTCACCAATGCGCAGAAGGGAACGCAATCGGGGCCACTTTCTTCGCATATATGCGGGGACTCGCTGACAAGCTCGCGCGGCTGGCAAGCCGTTGAAATCCTCAACGCGCTTGACATGGAGTACCAGCCATTGGTGTTTGCCCTCGACGCCCGCACCACCCCGGTCACCCTCGATGAGCTGTTCGGGCAGATGAGCAACTTCGACCAGCGGGTGGCTCTTTTCCAGGGAGCGGGCGCGGCAGGCGGCTTCAAGTCATCGGCAAACGTTGCCACTCGCAGCCGGGGCGGAGGCTCCCGCTACCGCGGTCCACCTCAGAATGGTAAGGGTCGGGGCTCTGGCAACAGCAGCGGCGCCAACAACACACGCGGCGGCCGGCCTTCCTCCTCCAACAACCGAGGCCGACGCAACAACTCCTCCAACAACAGATCACGCCCTGATGCAATCAGGTGCCAAATCTGTGGCAAGCCAGGACACTCGGCGAAGGACTGTTGGTACTGTTTTGAAGGTGATGAAGATGATTCCTCCCAAGATGAGAAGGTGGCCGGAGCTGCTGATGGCTCCTAGGGCGTCGACACCAACTGGTACATCGACAGCGGCGCCACAAACCACATCACCGGTGAGCTGGAAAAGGTGACCATGCGTGACAAGTACCGTGGCAAAGATCACATCCACACAACAAGTGGAGAAGATATGAAAATTAGTCATGTTGGTCACTCAATTATTAAAACCCCTCATCGGAAAATTCACCTTAGAATTTTTTTTGCATGTCCCTAGTGCTTCAAAAAGTCTTCTTTTTGTTCATCGCATTGCCATTGACAACCATGTCTTTCTTGAGTTTCACCCTTACTTCTTTTTGATCAAGGATCAGGCAACGAAGAAGGTGCTATATCGAGGTAGATGCGTTCGTGGGCTTTACCCTTTGATTCCGGAGATTAGAAGATTCAATAAACAAGTTTTTAGTGCCACCAAAGTGTCTTCAACACGATGGCACGGTCGTATAGGACATGCATCTTTTTCCTTAGTTGAACGATTACTTAAGAAAAGTAAGCTCCCGTATGTTGGAGAGCGTGATGTTGAGACAATTTGTGATTCTTGTCAAAAGGCTAAAAGCCATCAATTACCTTATCCAGTTTCTACCAGTGTTTCTACCAAGCCTTTACAACTTGTTTTCTCTGATGTGTGGGGGCCTGCCCCCTCCTCTGTTGGTAGACACACGTACTATGTGAGTTTCATAGATGATTATAGCAAATTTTCATGGATCTATCTTCTTAAGAAAAGATCGGATGCGTTTCAAGTGTTTCTGAACTTCCAAGCTCTTGTGGAGCGCCAATTTGATTGCAAAATCCTTGCTCTCCAATCTGATTGGGGAAGGGAGTACGAGAAGCTAAACTCGTTTTTTCAGAAAATTGGCATATCTCATCACATGTCATGTCCTCACGCTCATCAACAGAATGGGTCTGCTGAACGCAAACACAGACACATCGTTGAAGTCGGTCTAGCTTTACTAGTCGGCGCCTCCATGCCCTTAAAGTTTTGGGATGAGGCTTTTCTTGTTGTGGTACATATCATAAATATGCTCCCCAGCCGTGTCATAAACTATGAAACCCCCACTACACAATCCTTCGCGTGTTTGGTTGCGCTTGTCGGCCGAATCTCCGTCCATACAACACTCGCAAGCTCATGTTTCGCTCTAAGCAATGTGCTTTTCTTGGCTATAGTGCTCAACACAAGGGTGTCAAGTGCCTTGACATCTCCACTGGTCGCGTTTATATTTCTCGCGACGTCATTTTTAATGAGACAAAGTTTCCTTTCTCTGAACTTCATCCAAATGCCGGTGCACTCCTTGGTAAAGAAATTCTTCTCTTACCATCTAGTCTTACCGGCATTTCTCATGGGGATAATGATTGTAGTGATCCAATATTGACTAATGTTCATAACCAAGTGCATGAGTTCTATGATGATGCAGATGAAAACAGCGCAGAAAATGGTGCAGAAACCATCCAAAATGGCAAAGAAAATCTACAAAATATGCCATATTTTATGTGTCCAGGGCTGGGGGACAGATCTTCCTCGGGATCAGTTCCACCGCAGCCTGGCAGTAGATCCTCCTCGGGATCGGAGTCGCATCATGAGGGCAGCGATGCGCGGGATTCCGCGTCACCCGACAGCCGACCCAGCAGCGGGCCCGCGTCTGCCACCCGGCGCGTCGTCACAGGCCCGGGCGACCCGTCCCACCTCCACCACTCGGACGCCCCCACGCGGCGCACCGAGCCTCGCTGGGCTCTTGATGGGCCCCGCCACTACGTGTGCCGCCAGCCGACCGGTGGGGAGTCGCCTGGACAGGAGACAGGCGCGTCTCCCAGGGCAGATCCGGCCCAGTCCGCTGGCGCACGATCCGGTGCGATCCCGCCAGGATTCGCCTCATCATTGCGACATGAGGGGCCTGCGCGGGATGTCTCCCGCGACCCAGGATTGTCTGCGCCTGATCCAGCCGCATCTCCAACGCCTCCACCCCGTGACGACACAGAGGATCTGCCTGGCATGGTTGGCAGCGAGGCGGGGAATGTCATGGGATTGTCCTCGGGTTCTGTTGCCCCTGACACTACAACATCGGGATCTTCTGCGCCCACACCCGCTGCTGCTCCACGGACACGTCTTCAAAAAGGGGTAACAAAACCAATTAATTACAAACAGTTGACAAAGTTCAGTCTAGTTTGCTCCACAGATGAACCAACGACTCTTGGCGAGGCACTTAGCGACAAAAAGTGGAAGGCAGCCATGGAAGTAGAACACATGACACTTCTCAAAAATAAAACGTGGCATTTGGTTCCCCCACAACACGGTAAAAATTTGATTGACTGCAAGTGGGTCTTTAGAATCAAAAAGAAGGCTGATGAAACCATTGATCGCTACAAAGCCAGGCTCGTTGCAAAGGGCTTTAAACAACGGTATGGTATAGACTATGTGGACACCTTTAGTCCAGTTGTTAAAGCTGCAACTATTCGTCTTGTGCTCTCTATTTTTGTTTCCAGGGGATGGAGCCTTTGCCAGCTAGATGTCAAGAATGCGTTCTTTCATGGCGTTCTGAAAGAGGAAGTGTATATGAAACAACCTCCTGGTTTTGAAAACAAGAACAAACGGTTTCACGTGTGCAAGCTTGATAAAACTCTATATGGACTCAAACAAGCCCCCATGGCGTGGTACTCCAGGCTTAGTCACAAATTGCAAACCCTTGGCTTTGTTCCTTCTAAGTCTGACACATCCTTGTTTATTTACAACAAGCTGAAAACATCCATATTTGTTCTTATATACGTTGATGATATTATTGTCACAAGCTCATCTGATGAGGCTATATCAGGACCGTTGAAGGATTTAAATGCTGAGTTTGCTCTCGAGGATCTGGGTGACTTGAATTTCTTCCTAGGGATCGAAGTTAAGAAACAAGGTAACAATCTTCATCTATCTCAGGAAAAGTATGCCACTGATCTGGTAAGAAGAGCTGGGTTACAGGGGTGTAAATCTTCATCAACTCCATTGTCCAGCATAGAAAAATTGTCACTTGCAGAAGGAGAGCCCTTGGGTCAAGATGATAGTACTAGGTACAGAAGTCTGGTAGGTGCACTTCAATATTTGACCTTGACAAGACCTGATCTTTCATTTGCAGTAAACAAGGTTTGTCAGTTCTTCATGCACCCACTACAACTCATTGGACTGCTGCAAAACGTATAGTGAGATATGTAAAAGATACAGCCAATCTCGGTCTCATATTCCACAAGTCTTCATCTACACTTGTTAGTGCTTTTTCTGATTCAGATTGGGCAGGATGTCTAGATGACGGACGATCCACTGGTGGTTTTGCAGTATTTCTTGGTCCAAATCTAATATCATGGTGTGCAAAGAAACAAGCCACCGTATCAAGGTCAAGTACTGAAGTGGAGTACAAAGCTCTGGCCAATGCCACAACCGAAATTATCTGGGTTCAATCCATGTTGCGAGAGCTTGGTGTAAATGCTACTGAAGCCCCATGTTTATGGTGTGATAACCTTGGTGCTACTTATTTGTCTGCTAACCCTGTTTTTCATGCAAGGACAAAACATATCGAGATTGATTTCCACTTTGTCAGAGAACGAGTGGCAAGCAAAAAGCTGGAAATTCAGTTTATTCATTCTCGTGATTAGGTTGCAGATGGATTCACCAAAGCTTTTCCCACACGAAACTTTGAAGAGTTCAAGCGTAATCTCAACTTGACCAAGTTGTGATCAAGGGAGGGTGTTGAACATAATATTGGTCCACCTATGTGAAAGGGTTCGGAACCTTCTGGAGATAAGCACCGCGCAAGGAGTCCAACTAGATAGACTAGGATCTTTAGTTATTCGCATATAGTTGTAACTTCCTTTATCTCTTTTTCTCCAAGAATGTAATCTGAACCAACTTTGTATGCTATACCAGGAGGTCGCGACCCGGGTATTTAACACGCAACCGTCGCTCCAGGATGGGTACGACGTTCCTCCACAAGACTGCCAATCACATCCATGGCGGCCCTCGGCACTTGACTCTTGTTACTGTCATGGACATGGCGTGCAATCAAGAAACCTCTTAAATTCATAGTAGTAGCTTGAAGCAAAGACAACATCCTTATCTCTGAGGTAGTACCGCCAAAAGAAAAAAAATATAGGAAAGTAAAAGGCTAAGAGAGACATGCGGAAGCTTGTAACAGCAGAAGAAACCATACTGAAGTATTATAGTACATAATCATTTTATAACAAACAACCGAACTTACTAACGAGAGCACCGTCATAAGTTTTTTTACCTTAATGAAAGGCATAAGGTTTATGTGGATCAAATAGATCAACTCCTGTGTTGGAGTAACCACCAGTCAAACGGTTCATAGGGAGGTAACTAATATGAGAAGCTAGGAAAAATGTATACCTGAGGAGAACTGGATGTGTGTAATTCTTCGCTAATGCAGCATACCTCATTAAGATTCTCACAATTACGAAGACTACTTGCACAGGTGGACCAAAACAAACAGTAAAAGCTAGCACCACACTAAAAAAGTCATAGCAAAGAATTCTCAAGCACAACAAATGGTTAGCTCACATACATCTGCTAAATAGGTTACTAACATGAATTCTTCACTTTATGCACCACTTATATCTATACATGTATCATTCATTATTCACTCTATGCCAAACTTCATTCCAGAGATACAAAAGAGTGAAGTGCCAAGCCTATCTTTCTATACTGTGACTTAGTGATAATGAGTAAGGTAAAGCATCTCACATCGAGTATTGAAGGTAAAGGGTATTTTTGGGTGTCATAACAAAAAATGTGAGAGTAAGTGTATTATGAAAAATCCTACACAAATTAACCAGTCGAATCTAAAACTGGGAGCAAATTAAAATCTTGAAAATCAATGTAAGAAAAATCAGGAAATAGGCATGGCAGAAGAAAAGTTGTAGAATGGTGAATTACATCAACTGAAAAGGTCCCTCACGTTCAAAGAAGTCATCGTCAATTAGTTCCTCGTTAGAGTTTCTTCAAGTTCAAACAAAGCTTCTGGATTGAAAGTTCAATGTGCTCAATTGGCTGAGATTTTTCTGTAAGTTTTTTGCAGCAAAATCAATTACTGACATGAATTATATGATATAAAAAATTAAAGATAAAAAGGATATGCGCAGGTATATCTACCGTAGAACAAATCTCATACCAGTACATCATGATTTGCAGTTTTGCACACCATCAGCCAGCTGACCTTGAGCTTAAGTTTTTACATGTTCAAATTCCAGTCTATAGACATAAAAAGAACCTGCAATAGCAGCGGACATGAAAAAACTTAGCATAGAAGAAACCATAGAGTTACCAAGAATCCTTGCAATCAACAATAATCATGAAACAGAGTTACCTTTGCCCTGATTGTGCACATACAAATAAAGGATCAGGGACATTCTATATATGAAGAAGGGTACAAAAAAGTGTATTCATTCAAATTGCAGTAAAAAACAGATTCTCTTTGTGCAATAGCATGGGCATTGCCCGAAAATACAAAAATGAACATGGTTCCACGCGCACCCACATGAATAGTAAATTCAAAAAAAAATACAAGAATTTTTCTAAAAAAATCTGAAAATTTCGGGGTATGAAACTTAGTCGTCCAATCTACCCATGTTTGAAGTTTCGTGATGTATTGACACCCATGGTATTGTTAGTGAAGAAAATACAATTGGCCATACTATTCATCAAACAGTATTTTTTTTAAATATAGCTTCAATTTTGTCATTTTTACTAGATTAGCGCGGATGTGATTTCATCATGAAACTTCATACACGACTATACCGATTGTCTCTGTATATTACAAAAAAAACAGATTTTTTGATTTTTTTTTCTAGTATTTTTTTAATTTATTATGCATAAGGCATGCGCGTGGAACCATACTCAGCAAATCCGCGTCCGAACATTGCCACTGTAAACTGACTCATCTAGCAAAAAAGAACACCAGACACTAACACCATGAATGTCAATATGGTAGAATTAGGCAATTATCAACTTAAACAATCTAATAAACACAGTATATAGCTCAATGCCGATCCTAATCCGTTGACTCGATCACCAACTTTTGATCTTAAAATTAGATATTCTCTTTTGTGAACATTTTTTTACCAGCTCTTTTGCGAACATTAATGGTTGGCCATCTGAAATTGAAAGGAGATTGAAGCACAAAAATATATAAGTTCTTTATTTATCCGACAAGTTTATAGCAAAGCCAAAACATCAGTTTATTGACCAGCAAATCATGAAAAAAAACATTCGGTTTATTTTCAATTCCAAAAAGTTGACTACTGTATCCCATGTAATACTATTAAGGAAAATGCACCCTGTTCCCTTTTCTTTCTGTGTGTATGTCAGCCAATCAAATTCTGCTCTTGGTAAAAAAAAACTGGTGCATTTCTTCCAGAGTTTTGGGTTCTTGAATTGGAGAAATCAGGACAGAGGAAGTGGGTAAGAGCAACTCTAGCAGACCTCGCAATAGCCGCAAACTCGTAAAATTCCGGCGAGTATACGGGCTCGGCCGGATTTTCCGACCAGAACAGAGCCCGTATACTCGCCCGGCCCGTAAAAATATTTACCGCGGCCCGCAAACCGCTCGCCTCGACCAGTATATCTACGGGTTCGCGGCGCATTTGCGGGTCAAAACCCTATCCCTCCGCCGCCGCCGAGCTCCGCAATTCCCCACTCCTCTCTTCACATTTCTCGCTGCCGGTGAACCCCTTCCGCCTCTAGCAGCCAGGTGGGGCCGCATGTGGAGCTCTGGATGCAGCTCCGAGAGCAGATCCGGCGGCAACAGCGACCCTGGGCGCGAGTGGCGCGTCCGGTCGGACGGTGCGAGGAAGCGCGGGGCGAGGAAGTGGACCAACCACGGCCCCTCGCCGCCGAGCTTCTGAGTCCGCGAGACGGACGAATACGACCGTCGGCACGGCCGTACGTCGTCCTCTGCCGCGGCCTCGTCCTCCGCGGCGAGATCTTCCTACACTGGGAGCTCCTCCTCTTCCAACGCGGGCCTTCTCCCCGTGAAGAGGGAGTGGTGAGCCGAAGGAGATCGAGTTTGTCCCCGTCAAGCAGGAACCCGAGCAGCTCGGGAGCCGCGGAGTCATCAGGCCGGAGGACTTCGTCGCCGATGTCGACGCGGTCACGGCCGCCATTGCCGAGCGGAGCTTGCGCGAGAAGGCGGAGCGCCGGCGCCACCACGAGAAGCTCGAAGACCTCGTGTTCCGGCCGGCGGTCGCGGCAACCTCGCCGCCAAGGAGAAGGACGACGGTGGCGGCGCATCCGCGAGGAGCATATGGAGAAGTACATCGACCTCGGCAGCTCCGGCGAGGAGGATTGAGCTCCTCCCCGGCGTCGTCCATGGCCACGAGCTCGCCGCTGTGAGATCCCCACCCCTTCTAGTACTAGTACTGAGGTAGTATGTAATATGAATTAGTGTTTGTAGTGTTTGATCATGTAATATATGTAGTATGTGATGAATTACTATGGTGCAATTTCTTCCGCGAAACTGTTTTTTCAAATTATGCAGTTTCATCTATGGTTTCTATTTGGTCGTGCTCGTTTTCGACCCGCAAACAAGGTCTTCGTCAAACTGCAAACGTGTTTTGCGGGTCAGGATTTTGTGGGGTCTGCTAGAATTGCTCTAAAGATGGGTTTGCGAGGAGAGGGAAGAACCGGTTGGCTATGTGGAGGGCGCCAACTTGAGGATGTCAAACTGCAGAGTAGCCGGTGCTCGTGTTGATGACTTGGTGTGGTCAGTGGACTTGGAGGCGGAGGCGGAGATGAGTCGGGCGTCCCACTTGGACTCCATGACACGGCTTCCTCAAGATATTAGCTGCGGGGCATTGGGGCGCCGCTTGGGACGAGGATCGGGGCGCTGGGGAGGCAGGGAACCGGCTCCGTGATCTATACGGGATCGACGGGGTGGAGGATACGCGTGATGGAGGCAGCCGCCGGAGCTGCACGGGCGGTGGACCGGTGGTCAGAAAACCTACCGTCATGGAATCAACCCCTCACGTCTGACCGACAATCTAGATCGTTTGAGGAAAGGATCGCCAAAAGCGTGCGCGTCGGGAGTGACCTCGGCGTGCGGGTCGTTGGGAGATTCGCTGAGCCGTAACTTCCTCCGCCATAATTCACCGCGGGCTACCGTGGTAACTAACTCAACTCCGCGCCAGATCCTGCATATCCTCTTCTCACGCTCCTTACATCCGCTCGCTCCTCCCATCCGCTCCTCCTATAAACCAAGGCGCCACTCATGCACAATCCACATCACGCCGGCAAGCAGTGTATTTGATTAGTCACAAGCCATAATCAGTTTTTTTCTAAGTTCTGATCCATCAATGGCTCATCCACTCAACTTCTTCTTCCTCCTGTTCGTCTCCGCTGTTGTATCTGTGCGTGGTGCTGGCCTTGGGCTTGTTTCGCCGGTGCCTATCGGTAAGAGGTACATCGTCGGCGGGGCGGACGGGTGGCGCGTGCCACCACGGGAGAACAAGGACCTGTACTTGAAGTGGGCCTCCACCATTGAGTTCTTCGTTGAGGACTCCATTGGTAAGAAGGACCAACTAAGAAAAGAAGTATGATCGATCAAGCTGCATGCATTTTGTTTCATTGATAACTCTCGTTCTTTCTTGTGAAGAATTCATGTACAAGAACGACTCAGTCGGAAAGGTGAACAAGTACGCATACTACCACTGCAACTGGACGACACCGACCTCCGCACTGCCCGCCAAGGATGGCAGCTCACTCTTCCTCCTCGACGCCCCCGGCATCGCGTACTTCGCCAGCGCCGACATCAAACATTGCAAGAAGGGCCAGCGCCTCATGCTCAACGTGAAGGGCAGGCCAACCCTGGCTCCGTCAGCTGATATTTCAAGCCCTCCTGCCCCTGTGTCGCCCACACCTGCACCGGGACCGGCGGTGCTTGGAGAGCCGGTAATGGACAGCGGTGCCACAACACTGGCCTCGTCGTCTAGTCACGCCTTGGCGCTGGTGGTTTCTGTCACAACACTTGCCTTGATGGGGAGGATGAGGACCTGAATGCCCGCGACACGATGAGGCGCAGCATTGTAGGTGCCTAGTTCAGATTCTCTCGCGTGGTTAATTTCTTAATCGCGGGCCGAACCGTTCGGCATGGTAGTGAGAGTGTGTGTTGTGTGAGTATTTTATCGGTCGACACAATAAATATTTTTGACGACCATTATTGATCTTGCTGCAGAATGAAAGAAATTAACTTCTGTATTTTATCGGTCGTTTTCTTGCAATATTGTGCAGATAGTCTCTAACTTCTGTGTTGATTCTGTTTCTATATGCACAAGAATACGACCAAACTAGATCACCAAAGTATTTCTTGCGAAAAAAATTCATTGCGCCAAGGAAAAATACTGTTGAAATTAGCTGAATTAACGATTTTCGGTGTTAAAACCAGCCAAATCGTGGAAGGGGTGTATTGCGAACGGTTTTCAGAGTTTAGGGTTATATTTTGAGCCAAATATTAGTTTTTAATATGAACCATAGGGCAAATTTATGGGGTGGAAGTGTAAATTGGACTTCTTCTTTTTTCTTTTCTTAACTCACATCAGATTTATATATTATTAGTTGAACATTGCATACAACCAAAATGACCCAAGGCCCCCCTGCCCCTCGCTGAAGGATTGAGGGAGGCATGCATCACCTGAAGCATAAGCAAAATAGGCTAGCCATTGCAACGGGCCATTAGAATATAAGCCTTTTTCTGTTAGTATTAAATTATCTTACATACCACTTCAAATAATTTTCTTAGTAACCACTTGAATAAAACTAGTATATATTAAAAATCACTTTGACTAATCAAAAAAGTTTCTTATGATTTTTTTTCTCATGCAAGTAGTGAGATTTATTCATAATATACTAAATAAAATTTTCATGTCACTAGAGAACAATGTCCCGTGAAATCGCAAACGAGTAAAAAAAAGAATGTTTTGTGTTACATTTGAAACTATATTTCATTTTGATTTAGAAATGTCTCCATTTCAAAACAAATGTCCGTTACTAATAAAAATTTCATATATCTCAAAAAGAGGTGTTGATGTATTTATAAAAAATTTAATGCCATGACCTAAAAAAGCTCACGTACTTAAAAAGCTTCGTGTATTTAGTAATGTTAATAATATCGCTTGTCGTTAGCGTTTCGATCGTCTCAGGATTAAAGATTAATCAAAAATCACCAGATTAATCGGTTTTATAAGTCGACTACTAATCAGACAGTTTTTGTTTCAATTCCTATGTTTCTAGAACTAATATACTACCCATATAAAAGAAAGAGAGGGTCGAGAACCAAATCATCCTATCCATCCAAACCTGCAATCTGATGGTCTACATCGCTTCAAAACACCAAACACGTTTTATGCTTTAATTACCCACCATGTCATTATGTTTAATTAATTACCCACCATGCCATTACTTTAATCCTCTCCTCTTTCATCACGCAGGAACAAAACCAAAACCGCTGCCCATGCCTCACCGCCAGCCACACCCCACGCCTCGCCCCACCTCTTTCCCTACAACCTCGCCGCCAACTACCGCCTCCACCTGTGCCTCGATCTCCATGCGCCGCCGTCCGCCGGACCGCCTCGACCTGTGCCTCTCCGCGCGCCGCCGGACCACCGGGCCCATGCGCCGCCGACTTGCCTCGACATGTGTCTCTCCACGCGCCGCCGTATCACCGCGTCCACCCTCCAGCCGCCCGGCCGCGTCGTCCAGGCGCACGGCCGCGGCGCCCACCGGACGCCCGGACCGCCGCGTCCACGCTCGAGGCGCACGGCCGCGTCGTCGTCTACGCTCCAGGCACAGCACCAGGCATCCACGCTGTAGGTGCCTTCCCCTCCGATTGATCCACCGCCGCCGCCTTCGTCCCCATCCCAACTCCTGCCTCGATTTGCTCCGCATCTCCAACCGTACCAAGATCTCAACCCCATCGTCCTCTTCGACCTCCCTCTCTTATTCCCCTGTGCCTGGGCGAGGTGGGCCATGACGTGCACACGGCAAAGAGCGGTTGCAGCTCCGGCACCGGTGGAGCTCCTGCGGCTGGTGGTTGATTGCCGCGACATCGACTGGTGGCGCCGCCGTGGAAAGCCTCCACGCTCTACAGCCCTTGCACGGCGAGACTTCCTTCTCCTCCCGCCTTGCCATGATGCGCGGCTCCTCGGCTGTGCGCGCCCCGGGGACTCCCTCTTCTTCCACTACAACGGCCACAGCCTGGGGTTGCTGCCGTCTGAGACCCGCCAGGACGACGACAAGGGGTTTGACTCCACACCAATGTCATCAAGGTAAGCTGGCTTGGTACACGAATTAGACTCACAGATTAGTTCAATATACAGTGAGTCAGCAAGCAAGTGATTAATAATTATTCCCAGGTTCCTGTTTCAGACAATTCTGATGTTGCTGTTTTTTAGAGCAATGCTATTGGCTTATTGCACACTACGGTATATATTTGAATCCATGTTTTATTGATTCCACACTGCCTAAATTAACCACTATTTTCTTTTCTTCCTTCAGTTGCTCGGTCAAAGTGTGACAACCTGCTATGGGGTGGTTCTCTTATTGAATATGTGAGTAATATAAGTACTCCTATCGTCATAGCTGAGCAAGCTTTAGTGCATATTTGTTAATAATGGATGGACTTTACTGCCACAGAGGTTGATCAAACTATCACAAGGTGGTTGTACCTAAGGCATGGTTTTGTGAGTTACAGTGCCCATGTAAGTGTATATATTAGATATCAGAATTCGTTATGTTCAAGCATTAGAACACTGGAAAATTCTAACATTTACCACTACAGCCTGAGGAATTCACCGTTATTGGATTAAAGAGAAAACACCGAGCCTTTGTTTGAGCAATACAAATAAATTATTATGGAATATACTATAAACTCTAAAATCATGATTCATAAGCAGCATAGAATAATTTACCTATAGATTCAGGTGTGTCTATACAGGTGTGAGGAGGTTATTTACCTTCCACTGAAAGAATAGGTTCCCGTGAGCTTCCACTGGATTTTTCTTAATCTAGAATAGAGTTGGCATCTTTAATGAGTGTGGTTTTGTGTAGCTTGAGCTACGTGGTACCCCTTATCTTAGCCATCCATTTTTGCATCATGATCTGTGCAGGCACATTGGTCATTTTTGTTTCTCTCAAACGAAACAACGTATAAACTTCAAACTTTGCACGACAACAAAACATTCTAATTACTATGTGCGAAAAAACTTTCAGATTTTTTCATGCATTTTAAGTGCAAAAAATTATTATTTTTAATCAAAAAATCCTCGTTTTGTATATTTATGTCGGTCCAAAAATTCTGAAAGTTTTTCACACATTGAAGTTCTAAATTTGGTTTGATCTGCAAAGTTTGAAGCCTATATGTTCTTTCATTTGAGAGAAACAAAAAAGAGAAAACTTCTTGCTGTAAGTTAGTTGACGAGTACGGATCTCAAAGCAATGTTGAAGGGCTGGAGATAAGAGGTTCCGTGTAGCTCGACCTACAGAGAAACTTTACCATCTTTAATCCCATCGAGTCGATGTGCTGACACTGCTCATAATCATGACACATTTGTATTGTTTACAGAAATTTTCACTTTGGAAGTGGAAGTAATGATAGTGAGGAGAAGTCAACTAAACAACAGAAGGTTAAGAGTTCAACTTGAATTATGTATCAAATTAATTATGTCATCAAGATGTCTTAGATTTTAATTAGATGAAATTTTATTACCTTGGCCATTTGTTGGAGTAGAGTAGAGTAGTCGGTGACCACAAACCCCCCTCGCCATTTTTAGATATTGAGGATCTTTAGGATCTTTGAAGAACAACGTGACTGTACATCTACTCTAGCAATTTTTCATATTGGTTGTATGTGTCCTATAAATGGCTTGGATTCCTATAATAATAAGGAGATCATATGTGGCTGATGTTTTCTGAAATGACCAATTAGTTGTGTTGATTATCAGATATTCCTAATATTGATGTTATTGCAATCCAGGAACTTGCCTGTATGGTGTTTGCTAGAATAGAAGAATCTGCAAAAAGGTTGGTATATCCTGTTTATCTATAGGGATCACATCTTCTTTCTTGTTAACTGTGGTAACAATCATTGATTACAGCTAAACTAATTATAACGCGAATTGTTTCTTTCTGTGTATGTATGCAGAGGTCGGATGTGGGCTGTACATGAGCATTAACTCGTTTCTGGGATTCAGGAGGGATCATGTGCCATGGAACTTCAAGAAGACAAGAACCATGCGTACATCCACGTCATGCAGCGGCAGAAGCCAGATCACGATGAGCCAGAGCACCCGCTGATGAAGTCACTGTCCTCACCATCAGTATGACAAACTTGTCGCTCATTAGATCATGCACGTATCGTCTACATCTATGCACAGCCTGTGGCCTACGTGAATGACATGCTTTGGTTGGCAACGTAATATCTTCTGTTTGGCTCTATTTTTTTAATAATGATGACAGCCAAAAAATACATTATCAATGGATTCACATCACGTGTTATTCTGGAGCAGGTTACCATACATGACTGAAACTATGCAAAGTACACACGATATGATGTGTTCTGTCGTAGTTGATTGTTACAAATGATGTATTATTGTAATGTTGACATTTGGATGCCCTCGCTCCAATAAACATGCACACAACCAGCTGAGGCACCTGCTTCGTTAGGATCCAAGGAGTGTACCCCTTGGAGCAACATAACCAACATGCATGCACGCACGCAGTGTTACTGTCGAAGTACCTCAGAGTTCTAACTCGCTATGTTCACCTGGTAAAAACACCTTCAAATACTACTACATTAATGAGACATCTTCACCTTTGTTTATGAGTTTGTCAGCTCTTCTTCTAAACAGGTTCAGCCTCTATGGTACCAATCTCCGAGAGTACTTCTCTTCCGGTGGCTCAAAATGACAGTTGCAACCGCCGGTGTGAGTGTCGAAGAGTGTTAACCATCTACCGAGGAAGCGTCATTTGGTATGAAGGTCCAACCTTCTGTTGTAGGAAAGGTAAGGTTAAGGTATTTATCCCGGAGGTTCCTCAAGAGATGCAACAATTGTTTACAAGTCAAGTAGATAAGGATGAAAGTACTTTAGACAACACATTAGATATTTCAACTCCCACTTCTCCTTGACAGGTCTTGGAGTTATCCTTGACCAACGAGTCAACGCCACACAAGAACCAGCGTATGTATATTTCGTGCTCATGGTTAGTTGTACCATCGTCTGGACCATCTTGTACCAGGTAGTCATAGACCCAGACATATGCAGCTATATATTTATGATACGGATGAAGCCTCGGAACATAGGGTGAAGCGCTCTCCGGATATTGATATCAATCTCATACGAAAGATTCTACGTATATTGGAGAACAACCCGTATGTTCAGTTGATCACATGTCAGATTTTTATCTTTCTTATTATTCTATATACAACCATATTCTTTGAACCTTCACGTAGTATAAGTTTTCTAATGTTGTATTTTTATGGCTACCCAGAGGTTCTCATCATTGATCTACTACTTGAAGAAGATAATGGAGGTAACACGATGCGAGAAGAAAATACTATACCTGTCGTGCTTCGCTTGGCCTTCAGTCAGCAAGATCAGCAGCCAGCTCCTACCTGTAGTTCAACCTCTCAGGATTCAAAGACTTCCACAAGGATTGGTTACAAGAGAGTCTTTTCCTTCCTATGATCTTGTGTATATCTTGTACAGTTCTGCTCAATGTTGCGCTTGAAATATGGCATTGGATTGAGCTGATGTGTGAGACTTATGGATTCTGAACCTTTTGCTTTGCAATGTGTGATAATGATGTGTGAGACTTATATATTGTGACACCAAATTTATGTGATGTGTGCAATTCTGTAATGTGAGGCCAAACTAAGTTCTGTCCATTTTATTGGATTTTCAACATATGGTATACCCATGGTGGTCTAACAATGCCTAAATGATGCCAATTTTGTTTGTCTAATATACTACTGATAATTTTGGATAAGTTTAAGACATTTTGTTCAAATTTGTGAAGTCTGAACACACTTTTGGGTGTGGTTAAATGTACCGAGTTGTTTTTGCTTTACATGCTGAACACACTTTTGAAGTACCTTTACATGTAGGCCTTATTTTTCTTTTTTCCAAATACACTCTCAGCAAATGCCATGGAAACCTAGCACGTAAGCAGGCTTGTTTGCCTAAATTTTTTAAAAGAAACTGCATGTTAATTCTCACATATATTTGTATATTAGCCGAGACGTGCATTTGCACATGCATGCTTACTAGTAAGATAAAAATGAAAACAATCACCAGTGCCTTTAAATAGGACAATACTACATCAAAATATAACACTGCCCTATTTTTGCATGTCTCAGAAATCAAATAGGACAACAGTACATAGATATCATAGTAGATACATAACAAACAAACAAAAAAGGCAGCACTACAGTAGCACATGTCCTTTTTTTGCATGTTTCAAAATATGAGAGCAGTGCATAGATAATAGATACTCCCTCTATCAGGAAAATGCTTGTCGGAGAAATGGATGTATCTAGAATTAATATACGTCTTGATACATTCATTTCTCTGAAAAGTATTTTTGGACAGAGGGAGTATTACATAACAAATAAAAATAGGAAAACCCTACAGCACATGTCCTCTTTTTGCATGTTTTGAATTGGTAATACAACTAGAAGAGTAGTGCGCGCTTTGCTGCGTCGCTTATGCTCTTAGGTCTGTACATGTTTTGTTTTACATGATAATTTTTTTAAGTTGTGAAAATTATTTGCGCGCTAGTTGGTTTGGCGTGTGGGGAAAACAATGGAGTGTGTTATTTTATCAGAGATGCTACACCTATGGACAGACCTTACAGAATCATGGTTACAGATGAATGTGTCCATTTATGGTTGAAAACTAGGGAAAGAGCGGCCCAATGGTGAAAATCTGGGAAGTGATTAGTGGAAGAGTGTTTGCTATGACCAATCCATAGTGAATTGTCCGTGAGTCTATTTTTTTATTGTGGTGTTTGGGTGGGTCATTCTGACCCCGTGACTCGAGGGCGTCATTTAATTACTACAAATACATTATAAAATTACCTATGTTGTTGGTCGCATGTGCTGTGTTGATGCTAAACATGTCATAGTCGACATTTTGTTTTTGTCAATGAAGGCCCACATCAGCTAAACACTTACCAATGGACCAATTCATCGAGAGATCACACCATAATGGCCAGGCCAATGACACAATCAATTGCGTATCCAATCTAAATTGAAGACCTCCAATTAAATGAGGGGCTTGAAAATTAGTGAGCTTAATGAAGTTAGAGATTTCATTAGGCCACAACTAAGGATTGACCGAGTCAAGTCAAGGATTAAAATTGTATACTACCTCAATCGAATGGGAGAGCCCCAAAATTAGAAAGCATAGTGTATTAAAAAAATTAATGAGAGCTCCTGTAACACCCCGGATGTAACTTTCCCTATTTGTACTTCAACTCTTGCCGTTTCCGGTGTTAAGTTATTTATTTCCTCGGGTTCGAGTCTTTGTCTCCATGTGTTGTTATCATTGTCATGCATCTCATATCATGTCATCATGTGTATTGCATTTGCATACGTGTTCATCTCATGCATTCGAGCATTTTCCCCATTGTCCGTTTTGCATTCCGGCGCTTCGTTCTCCTCCGGTGGTCATTTCTAGCTTTCTTAAGTGTGTGGGGATTAGACATTTCCGGATTGGACCGAGACTTGCCAAGCGGCCTTGGTTTACTACCGGTAGACCGCCTGTCAAGTTTCGTACCATTTGAACTTCGTTTGATACTCCAACGGTTAACCGAGAGACCGAAAAGGCCTCGTGTGTGTTGCAGCCCAACATCCCTCCATTTTGGCCCAAAAACCCACCAAACTCTGCTCCATCACCTAGAGCGTTCGATCACGATCACGTGGCCGAAAACCGCACCTCATTTGGACTATCCTAGCTTCACTTATGCCTATAAATAGACCCCCCCCCCCAATTTCGGATCTCTCCCTCTTCCCGAAACCCTAATTTCATCTCCGCGCACCGGACACGTCCGCCCGGCGCCGGACACGTCCGCCGCCGCCACGTGGCAACCGGCCACCTCCCACCGCCACGGGCCCGAAGGCCCAAGGTGGCCCCCGACGCCGCCACCGCGGGCCGCGCCCCACGCCGCCGTCCTCCGCCGCCTCCCGCCGTCCTCCGCCGCCTCCCGCAGTCCTCCGCCGCCACCGCCTCGCCCGGCTTCTGCCGCCGCCTCGCCGGGCCGCCGCCGCCGCCACCGCGGGCCGCCGCTGCCGCCGCCACCGCGGGCCGCCGCCGCCGCCCCGCGCGGGTCGCCGCCCCGCCGCCCGCTCCTCTCCGGCGACCGGAGCCCGGATCCGGCCGCTCCCTCCAACTCCGGCCGTCTACAGCTCCGGCGAGCTCGGATCCAGCCGTGCCTAGTTTTCCGTGCAGATCTGAGATATTTTGGATCGGTTGACTTTCTCCTTCCGAAACCCTAATTTTATGCAAACTTTGACCGGTCATATCTCCGCATCCGTAGCTCCGTTTTGCACATATAGTATATCAAAATGTTCGTCTCGACGAGTACATCATTTCATTCCATTGCATCATTTTTATTTGAGTTCATCTTGATGCCCGAAATGCTGTTAGAAGGAGGCTTCGTGAGTTATTTGTCAGATCTGCTAGTTCATCTTAGACTTTTGTCATTTTTTCCATGATTATTGTGTGCATGATATGCCTGTGAGTCCTTCATATGTTTTGTTAAGCATCTTGTTATCTTTCCAGAGGTGCAACCCATGCATTTTTGTGATGTGTGTGGTGACTTGTGCAAGCTTGCAAAGTGAGGCACCCGGTAAATCTGTTTTCAGGGACTTAGTAGTTTTCACTAAGTCTAGGATTATTTAGTTCATGATGCCATATGTTCTTGCTGTTTCCTAGTGATCCGTGCTTCTTTTGAGGATGATCAGTAAAGGAGTTTTGTTAATCTTGTTATGCTCTATCCATCCATGTCTTTACTGGCAATTATGGAGCACCCTACCTTGAGGCAATCGAGCTCTACTTTTGCTTCGTTGTGAATCTGGGCAGATCTCAACTTGTTTGCGATTTTGCCGATGCTATTGTAGTTGATCCGTGCATGCTATGCCTTTGTTCTTGCCATGTCTAGCTAGCTTTTTGTGCCTTCTTAATGGATGTATGCTTTCCTTGCCATGACTTGCACCGTAGTGAGTGCATCGAGCTCGTTTACATGCCTTCATGAGTTATATTTCAGCATGTCTCAGTTTTCACCAAGTCTGAAAACTGATTGTGTTTTAGCTATGTTCGTGTGCTTGTTAGTATATTTTTATGATCCCTTTTGGCCCCAGGTCACTTAGAGAATTTTGTTAAGCTTGTTGAGTAGCTCCATGCCATGTTCTTCTTTGTCATAATCAGGTCCTGTAGCATGTTGTTTTGCTGCTCCGAAGAGGGCTTCATGATCTGAAATTTCAGACAAGTGTTAATTTCACTAAGTCTGAAATCTATTTTGCATTTGCGTTTTTGCCATGCTTGTTTGATCCTCATAATGGATGAATTGGCCGTGGCTCAGTGCTAGTCTTTTGTTAAGCATCTTGAATGCTTCCCTGCCATGTATTTTGTTGTCTTGTTTGGTGGCTGTAGCATGTTCATTTCGTTGCATTTAGAGGCCTACTTGCTGTAAATCGCAGACCGGTGTCATTCTTAAATCGCTTACCATTTCCAAACCGTAACTCCGATTCCGATGATCTTTATATCGTTTTCAAGCGATTTCATCCGATCTTTCCAGTGGCACACTTGGTTTTCCAAGTTGAGGCCAGGTTCATGCATTTCCTGTCATATCTTGCATTTTTGCATCCCGCATCGCATCCCGCATAGCATATCATCATTGCGTCTTATTGTTTGAGCTTGCACGTGGTTGATTGTATCCTTGTTGCTTGTTTGTCTTGTTTGGGTAGAGCCGGGAGACAAGTTTGCTAACGAGGAGCCCGTTGAGTTTGCTTTTGAGGATCCAGTCAACTCTGACAACTTTGCAGGCAAGATGATCACACCCTCGAAATCACTACTATCTTTGCTATGCTAGTTTGCTCGCTCTTTTTCTATGCCATTGCTACGATGCCTACCTTTTGCTTGTCAGCCTCCCAATTGCCATGTCAAACCTCTAACCCACCATGTACTAGCAAATCGTTGACTGGCTATGTTACCGCTTTGCTCAGCCCCTCTTATAGCGTTGCTAGTTGCAGGTGAAGATTGGAGGCCATTCCTTGTTGGAACATTTTTTCATTTACTTGTTGGGATATCATTATATTGCTATGTATCGTAATGCATCTATATACTTGGTAAAGGGTGGAAGGCTCGGCCTCTCGCCTAGTGTTTTGTTCCACTCTTGTCGCCCTAATTTCCGTCATATCGGTGTTATGTTCCCGGATTTTGCGTTCCTTACGCGGTTGGGTTATAATGGGAACCCCTTGATAGTTCGCCTTGATTAAAGCTTTTCCAGCAATGCCCAACCTTGGTTTTACCATTCGCCACCTAGCCTCTTTTTCCCTTGGGTTACCGGAGCCCAAGGGTCATGTTATTTTAACCCCCCGGGCCAGTGCTCCCTCTGAGTGTTGGTCCGAACCGACTAGACTGCGGGGCCACCTCGGGGCAACTTGAGGGTTGGTTTAACTCGTAGGATGTCTCATTTGAGTGTGCCCTGAGAAAGAGACATGTGCAGCTCCTATCGGGATTTGTCGGCACATTCGGGCGGTGTTGCTGGTCTAGTTTTAACCTGTCGAGATGTCTTGTTGTACCGGGATACCGAGTCTGATCGGAACGTCTCGGGTGGAGGTCTATTCCTTCATTGACCGTGAGAGCTTGTCATGGGCTAAGTTGGGACTCCCCCGCAGGGATCGAAATTTCGAAAGCCGTGCCCGCGGTTATGGGCAGATGGGAATTTGTTAATGTCCGGTTGTAGATAACTTAAACATAAACTTAATTAAAATGAATCAACCGTGTGTGTTACCGTGATGGCCCCTTCTCGGCGGAGTCCGGGAAGTGGACACGGTGTTGGAGTAATGTTTGCGCAGGTTGTTCTCTAGCTTCTCGCTCGTGCTTTGCCTCCTCTTCTCGCTCTCTTTTGCGAATAAGTTAGCCACCATACTTGCTAGTCGCTTGCTGCAGCTCCACTCATATTTTACCTTGCCTTACCTATAAGCTCAAATAGTCTTGATCGCGAGGGTGCGAGATTGCTGAGTCCCTGTGGCTCATAGATTACTATTACACCAGATGCAGGGCCTGATGATTCCGCTCCAGGAGACGCGTACGAGCTCAAGTGGGAGTTCGGCGAAGACTCTCAACGTTACTATGTCTCTTTTCCTGATGATCAGTAGTGGTGCCTAGTTGGGGTTTGATCGGGACCGTGTCGCATGTTGGGTTTTCTTCTATTTTGGCGCCGTAGTCGGGCCATGAGTGTTTGAATGATGTATGTTATTTATGCACTTTGATGTGATGTGGCGAGTGTAAGATAACTATATATCTCCCCTTTTATTTATATTACATGGGATGTTGTGATGATTGCCTAACTTGCGACATTGCTTTCAATGCGGTTATGTCTCTAAGTCGTGCCTCGACACGTGGGAGCTATAGCCGCATCGAAGGCGTTATAAGTTGGTAATCAGAGCCTTCCCCGACCTTAGGAGCCCGCTTGCTTGATCGTTTTTAGCAGCCGAGTTGTGTCTAGAAAAATGTTTTGAGTCATTTAGGAATTATATATCGGAGAGCTTAGGAATTCTTTTTTACTTCGCAGTCTCCTCATCGCTCTGGTAAGGCATCCTGACGTAGAGTTTTGACTCTTCTTTTCTCAAATTTCACTAAAAAAAAATTTAGGATCACGCGAGTATCTTGGAATCGTTCCGATGGCTTATGATGAGAACATTGTCTTGGTGCCTCCTGTCAGGGGTTTAGTGGAAGTGTCCCGGGGAGTTGAGCTCTGAGGTGTTGTCATCATAATTTTATCGTTGCAATTCTGGAATACTTGAGATATGTTCACCGACATCGAAAATCTCTTTTATGCAGTTCGTTGGTGAGATAATCTCGACGCCACCCAGTACTGGGGCGGGAGTTCGGGAGTGTCGCCATAACTTGTATAACGGATGCTTTTCGAAGGTTGAGGTAGATGGTTTCCGAAGGTTTCTTGGTTATGTGTTGAAGGATGGATACAGCTGGATGTAGGAATTGCTAGTTTGGGTGAGATATTATGCTTCCCCTGTATCCCCAACACCTGATTGCATAACCGAAAAGTTTCGGGAGTTTCATAGGTGGGAATTCTAGTAGCTCTAGTTCTTCTTCCACGGATATTGGTTTGAGATTGGGATTTCTTACCGATTATTCGTTCTTGATCTGTAACTTGTTGATTTATTTCTCTACCTTAATTCTACGTGGCTTCTCAATTTATGGATTTGTGACCATTTGAAGAGGAATGCATTCGTTCATTTTGTTCGCATGTGAAGACTATATGTTGCAATTTTCATTCCGTTGGATTCAGCTTCAATATTTGTCTATCAATGTGCTAATGGTGGTCAACCTCTTCAGGATGGCTCCTCCAACGCGCATGACTCCGAATCCTGATCCGCCACCACTTCCACCTCCTCCAGAGGCATGGCAAGCTGTGATGGCCGCAACCAATGCAAACACACAGCTGATCATGCAAATTCTTCAAGAGCGCAATCAAGGCAGTCAAGGGAATCAAGGCAGCAATCAGAATCACTTTGCTACACTCAACCAGTTCCTTACTAACGGGCCAAAGACTTTCAGCAATTGTGTTGAGGCAACAGATGCTGACGATTGGCTTGTGGATCTGTGTAAGCATTTCGAGTGCAGTAACGTCAGGCCTGAGGACTTTGTCAAGTTCACTTCCTTCCAACTCAAAGATCAAGCTGCAGAATGGTTCCAGCAGTACAAGGATTCCAGAGGTGGACGTGTTATCACTTGGGATGATTTCCGTCGAGATTTCCGAGCTCATCATATTCCGCAGAGCGTGGTTGAAAGCAAGCGTGAGGAATTCCGCAATCTGAAGCAAGGCTCTTTGTCTGTCTATGACTACAACAAGTTGTTCCAGAAGCTCGCCCGCTTTGCCAAGCAGGATGTCCCTGATGAGAAGAGCATGATATATCAGTTCAGGGGTGGTCTCAGAGAAGAAATTCAGCTCACTCTTGTCCTCTTTGAGCCCTTGAGGTACGATGAGTTCTACAACATGGCACTGAAGTAAGAGGCTGCTCAGTTGAGGTGTGATGCTTCCAAGAAGCGAGTCAGAGATGTTACTCCTTCTTCCTCTACTCAAGTGGCCAAGCAGCAGAAGTTTTGGCTTCCTCCTCCTCCGTTCCGTCAGCCGTATCAGCAGAAGAGTAAAGGTGGCAGTGGTTCTTCCCACCCACCCAACCCGGGCTTTCAGAACAAGACTTCATCTCAAGCTCCAAGATCGAGTGCTCCGTATCACCGTCCGCTTTCAGAGGTCACGTGCAACAAGTGCCAACAGAAGGGTCACTATGCCAACAAGTGTCTCAACCAGAGGCGTCTTCCTCCTCCTCCTCCTGTCAGATTGGCAAGTACAGCTGTGGTCAAGCATAACCCCAAGCATGCCAAGGTCAATTTGATGAATGCAACTCAGGCAGAGGACTCGTCAGATGTGATCATGGGTAACCTTCCTGTTAACGATGTTCCCGCAAAAGTTCTTTTTGACACTGGTGCATCGCATTCTTTTTTGTCATGCCCTTTTGCATCGAAGCACAATGTTGATACCGAAATTATGCCCAAAGTCATGCAAGTTGTTTCTCCCGGCAAGTTTTTGACTTCTAGTTTGGTTGCTCCCGATATCTCTATCACATTGGGTGATTACAAGTTTCTTTCTTCTTCGGTGGTTCTTGGTAACTCGGATATTGATCTTATTCTCGGAATGGATTGGCTTTCTAAGCACAAGGCTCAACTTGATTGTGCAGCCAGGCAGATTCAATTGACTCATTCGTCTGAGGATGTAATTGTCTTTGCCGCTCGTGAGGATACTATCCGTCTGTTTTCTCTCAATGAGAAGGGTGAATTGGATGCCATCTCTCAAATTCCAGTCGTTTGCGAATATCAAGACGTCTTTCCAGAAGAGCTTCCAGGAATGGCTCCGCACCAGCCAGTTGAATTCGTTATTGATCTTGAGCCTGGCACGGAACCTGTGTGCAAACGTCCTTACAAGCTCGGACCTGAAGAGTTGAAGGAGCTGAAGAAGCAACTCGATATGCAAGAGAAAATGGGTCTCATCCGGCCTAGTTCTTCTCCGTGGGGTTGTGGTGTTCTTTTTGTGAAGAAGAAGGATGGAACGGACCGACTTTGTGTTGATTACCGTCCAGTGAACAAGAAGACCATCAAGAACAAATACCCACTTCCCAACATCAATGAGCTGTTCGAACAACTCAAAGGTGTCCAAGTATTCTCCAAGCTTGATCTCCGTATGGGTTATCACCAGATTCGCATTCGTGAAGAAGATATTCCCAAGACAGCATTCAGAACAAGCTTTGATTCTTATGAATACACTGTCATGTCTTTTGGCCTCGCCAACGCTCCTCCGACGTTCTCTCGCATGATGAACTTCATCTTCAACGCCTACACCAATGACTTCGTTTTGGTCTATCTCGACGACATTCTAGTTTTCTCCAAGAACAAGGAAGATCATGCCAAGCACTTGCGTTTGGTTCTTGATAAGCTCAGAGAACATCAGTTCTACGCCAAGTTCTCCAAGTGTGAGTTTTGGCTCGATGAGGTTCTTTATCTTGGTCATATCATCTCTGCCAAGGGCATTGCCGTGAATCCTGAGAAGGTGTCTGCAATTCTAATTGGGAACCTCCTCAGAACGTGAAGCAACTCCGCAGTTTCCTCGGTCTCGCAAGTTATTGTCGAAGATTCGTTGAAAACTTTTCTAAGATCGCGAAGCCTCTCTCAAATCTTCTTCAGAAGCACGTCAAGTACGTTTGGTCTCCGGAGTGTGATATTGCTTTCAACACTTTGAAAGAGAAGTTGATCACTGCTCCAGTTTTGACTCCGCCTGATGAATCCAACCATACGAGGTCTTTTGTGATGCCTCTCTCCAAGGTCTTGGCGCAGTGTTGATGCAAGAGAAGAAAGTTGTTGCTTATACCTCTCGCCAGTTGAAGCCTAATGAGAAGAACTACCCCACTCATGATCTCAAGTTGGCGGCAGTTGTGCATGCTCTGTTGACTTGGAGACATCTTCTATTGGGAAGAAAAGTGGACATTTTCACTGATCACAAGAGTCTCAAGTACATCTTCACTCAGCCTAATCTCAACCTCAGGCAAACTCGATGGGTCGAAATGATTCAAGAGTATAATCCGAGTATTGAGTATACTCCAGGCAAGGCCAATGTGATTGCTGACGCTTTGAGCAGAAAGGCTTACTGCAACAGTCTGATTCTTAAGCCTTATCAACCCGAGCTTTGTGAAGCTTTCCGCAAACTTAATCTGCAAGTTGTTCCTCAAGGTTTCCTCTCCAACCTTCAAGTCTCTCCTACCTTGGAAGACCAGATTCGCCAAGCCCAGCTTCTTGATGCTATGGTGAAAAAGGTGAAGTTTGGGATTGCCAAGAGTCAGTCCAAGTACAAGTGCTACCGCCTTGATGACAAGGACACTCTCTTCTTCGAGGATCGTATTGTTGTGCCCAAAGGTGACCTCCGTAAAGTGATCATGAACGAGGCTCACAATTCTCTCCTCTCCATCCACCCTGGGAGCACGAAGATGTATCAGGACCTCTAGCAAGCTTATTGGTGGACTCGAATGAAGCGCGAGATCGCTCAATTCGTGAATGAATGTGATGTCTGCAGAAGAGTGAAGGCAGAACACCAAAGGCCAGCAGGTCTCCTCCAACCTTTTGTCATTCCAGAATGGAAGTTTGACCACAATGAGATGGACTTCATGACTGGGTTTCCAAAGTCCAAGCGTGGCAATGATGCTATATTCGTTGTCATCGATAAACTCACCAAAGTGGCTCACTTTCTGCCTATCAAAGAGTCGATCACTGCAGCTCAATTGGCGTAACTCTATACCTCGTATTGTCTCTCTGCACGGTATTCCTCAAGTGATCTCTTCAGACCGTGGCAGCATCTTTACCTCGAAGTTTTGGGATTCTTTTCAGAAGGCCATGGGCACGAACATCCGCTTCAGCACAGCTTTCCATCCTCAAACAAGCGGCCAAGTCGAGCGTGTCAACCAGATTCTTGAAGATATGCTCAGGGCTTGTGTGATCTCCTTCGGCATGAAGTGGGATGATTGTCTTCCTTATGCTGAATTCTCCTACAACAACAGTTTTCAAGCAAGTTCGGGCAAGGCCCCATTTGAAATTCTGTATGTCAGGAAGTGCCGTACCCCTCTCAACTGGTCTGAAACCGATGAACGTCAGCTTTTGGGTAATGACTTAATCACAGAGGCAGAGGAAATGTGCAAAGTCATTCGTGATAACCTCAAAGCAGCCCAATCCCGTCAGAAGAGATACTATGATAGTAAGCACCGTGATTTGGCTTTCGAGATCGGAGATCATGTTTACCTCCGTGTCTCTCCTATGAAAGGTACTCGTCGCTTCGGTATCAAAGGGAAGCTTGCCCCTAGATACGTGGGACCTTTCAAGATTGTCAGCAAGAGAGGCGACCTCGCCTATCAACTCGAGCTTCCCTCAAACTTTGCAAATGTTCATGACGTGTTCCATGTCTCTTAACTTCGAAAGTGCTTCAAGACTCCTGACCGCACCGTCAACTTCGAGGACATTGAGCTCCAAGAAAATCTCTCTTATCGTGAGCACGCAGTTGCTATTCTTGAAGAGACTGAACGCAAGACTCGCAACAAGTCAATCAAATTTCTCAAAGTCAAGTGGTCACACCATTCCGACCGTGAAGCTACCTGGGAACGCGAGGATCACCTCCGTTCTGAGTACCCGGCGTTCTTCCAGTCCTAGATCTCGGGACGAGATCCTTTCGTAGTGGTGGAGTGTTGTAACACCCCGGATGTAACTTTCCCTATTTGTACTTCAACTCTTGCCGTTTCCGGCGTTAAGTTATTTATTTCCTCGGGTTCGGGTCTTTGTCTCCGTGTGTTGTTATCATTGTCATGCATCTCATATCATGTCATCATGTGCATTGCATTTGCATACGTGTTCATCTCATGCATTCGAGCATTTTCCCCATTGTCCGTTTTGCATTCCGGTGCTTCGTTCTCCTCCGGTGGTCATTTCTAGCTTTCTTTCGTGTGTGGGGCTTAGACATTTCCGGATTGGACTGAGACTTGCCAAGCGGCCTTGTTTTACTAACGGTAGACCGCCTATCAAGTTTCGTACCATTTGGACTTCGTTTGATACTCCAACGGTTAACCGAGGGACCGAAAAGGCCTCGTGTGTGTTGCAGCCCAACACCCATCCATTTTGGCCCAAAAACCCACCAAACTCTGCTCCATCACCTAGAGCGTTCGATCACGATCGCGTGGCCGAAAACCGCACATCATTTGGACTATCCTAACTCCACTTATGCCTATAAATAGACCCCCTCAAATTTCGGATCTCTCCCTCTCCCTGAAACCCTAATTTCATCTCCGCGCGCCGGACACGTCCGCCCGGCGCCGGACACGTCCGCCGCCGCCCCCCTCGCCCTATCCGCCGCCGCCACGTGGCAACCGGCCACCTCCCACCGCCACGGGCCCGAAGGCCCAAGGCGGCCCCCGACGCCGCCGCCGCGGGCCGCGCCCCACGCCGTCCTTCGCCGCCTCCCGCCGTCCTCCGCCGCTGCCGCCTCGCCGGGCCGCCGCCGCTGCCACCGCGGGCCGCCGCTGCCGCCGCCACCGCGGGCCGCCGCCGCCGCCCCGCGCGGGTCGCCGCCCCGCCGCCCGCTCCTCTCCGGCGACCGGAGCCCGGATCCGGCCGCCCCCTCCAACTCCGGCCGTCTACAGCTCCGGCGAGCTCGGATCCAGCCGTGCCTCGTTTTCCGTGCAGATCTGAGATATTTTGGATCGGTTGACTTTCTCCTTTCGAAACCCTAATTTTATGCAAACTTTGACCGGTCATATCTCCGCATCCGTAGCTCCGTTTTGGACATATAGTATATCAAAATGTTCGTCTCGACGAGTACATCATTTCTTTCCATTGCATCATTTTTATTTGAGTTCATTTTGATGCCCAAAATGCTGTTAGAAGGAGGCTTCGTGAGTTATTTGTCAGATCTGCTAGTTCATCTTAGACTTTTGTCATTTTTGCCATGATTATTTTATGCATGATATGCCTGTGAGTCCTTCATATGTTTTGTTAAGCATCTTGTTATCTTTCCAGAGGTGCAACCCATGCATTTTTGTAATGTGCGTGGTGACTTGTGCAAGCTTGCAAAGTGAGGCACCCGGTAAATCTGTTTTCAGGGACTTAGTAGTTTTCACTAAGTCTAGGATTATTTAGTTCATGATGCCATATGTTCTTGCTGTTTCCTAGTGATCCGTGCCTCTTTTGAGGATGATCAGTAAAGGAGTTTTGTTAATCTTGTTATGATCTATCCATCCATGTCTTTACTTGCAATTATGGAGCACCCTAGGTTGAGCCAATCGAGCTCTACTTTTGCTTCGTTGTGAATCTGGGCAGATCGTCAACTTGTTTGCGATTTTGCCGATACTATTGTAGTTGATCCGTGCATGCTATGCCTTTGTTATTGCCATGTCTAGCTAGCTTTTTGTGCCTTCTTAATGGATGTATGCTTGCCTTGCCATGACTTGCACCGTAGTGAGTGCATCGAGCTCGTTTACATGCCTTCATGAGTTATATTTCAGCATGTCTCAGTTTTCACCAAGTCTGAAAACTGATTGTGTTTTAGCTATGTTCGTGTGCTTGTTAGTATATTTTTATGATCCCTTTTGGCCCCAGGTCACTTAGAGAATTTTGTTAAGCTTGTTGAGTAGCTCCATGCCATGTTTTTCTTTGTCATAATCAGGTCCTGTAGCATGTTGTTTTGCTGCTCCGAAGAGGGCTTCATGATCTGAAATTTCAGACAAGTGTTAATTTCACTAAGTCTGAAATCTATTTTGCGTTTGCGTTTTTGCCATGCTTGTTTGATGCTCATAATGGATGAATTGGCCGTGGCTCAGTGCTAGTCTTTTGTTAAGCATCTTGAATGCTTCCCTGCCATGTATTTTGATGTCTTGTTTGGTGGCTGTAGCATGTTCATTTCGTTGCATTTAGAGGCCTACTTGCTGTAAATCGCAGACCGGTGTCGTTCTTAAATCGCTTACCATTTCCAAACCGTAACTCCGATTCCGATGATCTTTATATCGTTTTCAAGCGATTTCATCCGATCTTTCCAGTGGCACACTTGGTTTTCCAAGTTGAGGCCAGGTTCATGCATTTCCTGTCATATCTTGCATTTTTGCATCCCGCATCGCATCCCGCATAGCATATCATCATTGCATCTTATTGTTTGAGCTTGCACGTGGTTGATTGTATCCTTGTTGCTTGTTTGTCTTGTTTGGGTAGAGCCAGGAGACAAGTTCGCTAACGAGGAGCCCGTTGAGTTTGCTTTTGAGGATCCAGTCAACTCTGACAACTTTGCAGGCAAGATGATCATACCCTCGAAATCACTACTATCTTTGCTATGCTAGTTTGCTCGCTCTTTTGCTATTCCAATGCTACGATGCCTACCTTTTGCTTGTCAGCCTCCCAATTGCCAGGTCAAACCTCTAACCCACCATGTCCTAGCAAACCGTTGATTGGCTATGTTATCGCTTTGCTCAGCCCCTCTTATAGCGTTGCTAGTTGCAGGTGAAGATTGGAGGCCGTTCCTTGTTGGAACATTTTTTTATTTACTTGTTGGGATATCATTATATTGCTATGTATCGTAATGCATCTATATTCTTGGTAAAGGATGGAAGGCTCGGCCTCTCGCCTAGTGTTTTGTTCCACTCTTGCCGCCCTAGTTTCCGTCATATCGGTGTTATGTTCCCGGATTTTGCGTTCCTTACGCGGTTGGGTTATAATGGGAACCCCTTGATAGTTCGCCTTGATTAAAGCTTTTCCAGCAATGCCCAACCTTGGTTTACCATTCGCCACCTAGCTTCTTTTTCCCTTGGGTTACCGGAGCCCAAGGGTCATCTTATTTTAACCCGCCCGGGCCAGTGCTCCCTCTGAGTGTTGGTCCGAACCGAGTAGACTGCGGGGCCACCTCGGGGCAACTTGAGGGTTGGTCTTACTCGTAGGATGTCTCATCTGAGTGTGCCCTAAGAAAGAGATATGTGCAGCTCCTATCGGGATTTGTCGGCACATTCGGGCGGTGTTGCTGGTCTAGTTTTAACCTGTCGAGATGTCTTGTTGTACCGGGATACCGAGTCTGATCGGAACGTCTCGGGTGGGGGTCTATTCCTTCGTTGACCGTGAGAACTTGTCATGGGCTAAGTTGGGACTCCCCTGCAGGGATTGAACTTTCGAAAGCCGTGCCCGCGGTTATGGGTAGATGGGAATTTGTTAATGTCCGGTTGTAGATAATTTAAACATAAACTTAATTAAAATGAATCAACCGTGTGTGTTACCGTGATGGCCCCTTCTCGGCGGAGTCCGGGAAGTGGACACGGTGTTGGAGTAATGTTTGCGCAGGTTGTTCTCTAGCTTCTCGCTCGTGCTTTACCTCCTCTTCTCGCTCTCTTTTGCGAATAAGTTAGCCACCATACTTGCTAGTCGCTTGCTGCAGCTCCACTCATATTTTACCTTGCCTTACCTATAAGCTCAAATAGTCTTGATCGCGAGGGTGCGAGATTGCTGAGTCCCTGTGGCTCACAGATTACTATTACACCAGATGCAGGGCCTGATAATTCCCGCTCCAGGAGACGCGTACAAGCTCAAGTGGGAGTTCGACGAAGACTCTCAACGTTACTATGTCTCTTTTTCTGATGATCAGTAGTGGTGCCTAGTTGGAGTTTGATCGGGACCGTGTCGCATGTTGGGTTTTCTTCTATTTTGGCGCCGTAGTCGGGCCATGAGTGTTTGAATGATGTATGTTATTTATGCACTTTGATGTGACGTGGCGAGTGTAAGCTAACTATGTATCTCTCCTTTTATTTATATTACATGGGATGTTGTGATGATTGTCTAACTTGCGACATTGCTTTCAATGCGGTTATGTCTTTAAGTCGTGCCTCGACGCGTGGGAGCTATAGCCGCATCGAAGGCGTTATAGCTCCTTGTGAAATTGTTGATCCGGTCAGAATTGGATGACCAATTCCAAATTGAAGACTTCAATTAATTATGAGGCTTTTAAAACAAGAAAACTTAGTGTTATAGAGGATAGTACATATTAGTCTTAGGAAATACATGGGCCCAAGTCGCTATGTTCTCGATCAATCTCTTGTTAGAGCGACAAATCGGCCGACATTTTGAACATTACAAAGAATATAAAATACATAAATAACATAGTAAAAAAAAAGGTGAAATAAAAACATAAACTAGGAAGAAGAAAAACAAATTAGTGAACAAACATAAAGTTAAAAGTAGAAAACTGGAAAATAAAACAAAATCAAAGAAGAAAAGGAGAAAACAAAACAAAAAGTATCGAGATAAGGCTGGCCAATGACCCGGGAGGTCGTTCGTATAGGTTGGCAGCGAATGCACACGCGGCACCCGACTGGCCCGGGCCATTGGCACGCCGCGAAGCGAACGGACGCTGGCAGCGAGCGAGAGAACCAAACATGAACTGTAGCACAGTAGCAACTGGAATGTGTTAGTGTAGCGACTGGAATGAATTACCGCGGCACTTTTCTGTAAAAAGAGAACCATTTTTGAAAAAACGTACACTTTTTGCAATTCTAAAGATATTATGAAAAGTACATACGGTTTTTGATTTTTTTTAAACATGACGTTTTTCTTAAAAACCAAAACAATTTTTGAAACCACGACTTTTTTGAGATTCCTGAATATTTTTAAAATTTTTGAATAAAATTTGAAAAACGGGAACCTGTTTAAAATTCCCAAATTTATTTATGGTCAAATTTTCAAGAAAATGGGACATTTTTTAAAACATGAACATATTTTGAACTTGTGGCCAAATGTAAAAAAGGGAACATTTTCTGAAACCAAATTTTTGTAATTCCCAAAAAATCAATTTGTGATTTTTTTCTAAAAAACGGGGATAGTTTTTGAAATTACGAGCAATTCTTGAAAAAGTGAACATTTTGCTAAAGAAAACAGGAATGTTTTTTCAAATTTCAAATAATATTTAAAAGTGTTAAATTTTTTTGAAAATAAAAATAATATTAAAGAAGAAATGAAAAGAAAACTGAAAAACTAGTAAAAACCAGTTGAGAACCTTCTAGAGCAAACTGCTAGATCATCAAGGTATTTCTTTTTCACGAAAGAGAAATCATTGCGCCAAGGGAAAATATCACTGAAATTAGCTGAATTATCATTTTTCAGTGTTAAAACGAGCAAAATCATGGAAGGGGTGCATTGCGAACGGTTTTAAGAGTTCAGGGTTATTTTTTCAACAAAATAATAGATTAGGGGGGGGGGGGGGGGGGGGGGGGGTAATATGATCCATAGGACAAGTTTACGTGGTGGGAGCGTAAATTTAACTTCTATCTTTTCTTTTTTAACTCAAATCTCATTTAGCCAACTACACTAGATTTCTGTTGTCATAGATTCGTGCCTTCGTGGATTCGGTATTTATTACACAGTCCCACCTCGCTCCTTTAGAGCAAATCTTAGCAATTTATATATGACCGTATGATGAGAATCAACCGGCCGCAACAAGATGATAATAAGAACGAGAGGCCCAATAAAGGAAGGAGAGGGGTAATATCTTCATTGGTCAAAAAGGGCTCGTGGGATCATATATATGCGCTGGTTAAAGACAGACTCGTTGCATCATGCAATGGTGCGAGCTTGGTTTGTGGCCAGTCAAAAACGGGGCAGAGGACCCTCGCAAAAAAAAAAAAACGGGGCAGAGGAGCCTGATTAGGAGGCCATAGTCGTCGATGAAAAATAATAGACAACAACGGAGGAGTGCGAATATGAGGCGCCGGACTTAATCAAAGGGGTATCCTCGCAAGCATATAACATCAATTCTTTACCTGTCTAGGCTGACGGTCTAACCAAAATCAGTTTATAAATGGGACATCTAAATTAAATTCCAAATAAGTACATTTCGACAACATTTTAAAACCCATCTTTCTAAGTTACGATATCCTTTTTTAAATTGATTATAAGTTAGGATATCTTTTTATCAAGCAGAAAAAAATTCCATGTTCAAAAATATATTTTAGGTATAGGGTAAAATTATACTGGCTACCAAGAAGAATGTTCCAAGTCCAAGAGAAAAATCCCCTAAGTTTAGGGAATAAATATTCAAGTTTTCAATTTTTGGTTAATGTGAAATTCTTGATCCTTCTGCGTGTCTGTCTCACAACCTACATATGACTTGCATCCATATGTAAAATGAATGAATCTACACTTTAAGACATGTCTATATACATCCGTATATAGTTCATATTGTAATCTCTAAAATGACTTACATTTAGAAACGGAGAGAGTACATCATTATGTGGATGGATAGCACCTAAAACAGTGGATGAAGAAATACAACTAGGAAAGCCGCAAAATGAACAATGCCTATATTTGTTAGCCATTTTGTGAAGATAGTCTGGCTGAAAGCACATCACTCTTCGACTAAAAAAATTGATGCAGCCATAAATGAAATCATCACTTTGTGTTTTAGGACACACTTATTGTCTTGGGAGTACGGTGAAATTATCTTCCGTTACAATGCACGGGCATTTTGGCTAGTATTATATAATAGAACATTGGATACAACCAAAATTACCTAAACAAAGGGGATATATACGCTGCTCCTCCCGAGGGCCCATGTCGGAATTCCTATACAACGCTCATTGTGCTTAATGTCGTTGAAACACACAGCCGGTGTGCAAACCAGCGATGGAGTGGGCCGGCTCATACGCTAGCGTAGCAGTTTTTTCTGTACCATTTTTCTGGGAACCTTCTAGAAGGTTCCAGACGTGTTTCTATTGGTTTCTTTTACTGGTTTACCTTTTTTGTATTTTTATTTTCTTTATTTTTGTTTTTATGTTTTTTGTAAATTCAAAATTCTAAAAAATTATTCAAAAAATCAAAGTTCTTTGTGATCCCTAGACCCATGAACACCTTTCAGCCACTGAGCCGACATCACATCTTAAGATTGACGAAGTCAACACAAGCGGCTATCGTAGTCGTTGCTTAAACATCTCCTTTCACTGAATGAACATCGCTAAAAAGTATGAAAAAAATGTAGAAAAATGCAAGCACCAGTGCCTAGTCTAGGACTCAAACCCGGGTGGGTAGGTTCTACCACAAGGAAGCTAACTATCTGAGCTAAGCTCAGTTCGCTATTTTGTCATAAATGTTTTGTGTAATATTATTAAGAACATGTCCATTTTATTATTTAGTACCACAAATTGCTATTTGTTTACTGTTGTATTAAGAAAACATGCGACATGAATTCATGTTTGCATATTTTATTGAATTTATGATTTTGATGCTTCAGTAACGAATTCTACATTATGCACTTTTTAATAAAGTTTACTTCTGTTTTCTTTTCAAAGCATTCAGTAGTGACACATAGTATTTGCCCCTCATAATTTTTAGCCATTTTTGTTTATGGTAAACATTCTCTAACTGGTGCAGCTAAAAGAAAACCAATGGATGTGTATTCCAATGTTCTAGCAAATGAATAATAATATGTACTAATATACATTCTATGAATAATTAAAGTTGGTTAAAAATAGAAATATAAAGCAGAACAGGACCACGCTATTATGTGAAGAACACACCCATAATCATGATGCTTCAAAATAAGAATATAATTATGACATATTTAATATCATAATAATATTTATTCAAGAATGTCATACTAAAATAGTTGTGGGTTTGTAAGATAATGTAAGGGATCTCCAAGTTGTGCATCCCAAGATGCACACAAACAATTCTACCACGAATAAACTGGACAAGAAAACTAAAATGTGTTGGTTTGTACTCCCTTCGTAAAGAAATATAAGAGCATTTAGATCACTACTTTAGTGATATAAACGCTCTTATGTTTGTTTACAGAGGTAGTATTAAAAAACAAATATGTAATATTTGTTAAATTATAATTTCTTAGTCGTGTATTCTGGTAAAGTGATTTGAAGAATCACCTAGTATTCGAATCATGGTCAAGTCAACTTATGAAATAAAAAACTTCTCATCTATTGCGATGGGTGACAATGAAGCACCTCTCATTTGATGTAAGTTTGTGTGGTCTATGTGGTCAGTCATCCAAATATCATCAAACTTTTATCCACAAAGGAATGTTGTCAATTTATATGGTCACAGGCTCGTTGGCATACCTAACAACTTGTGTACATTCTGGGATAGTCTGTCTTATTATAGTTTCTCTTGCTATGTAGAAATGATATGGGTTCAATGGTAAAGCTTCTTTGAAAGGATTGAAGGAAATATGCCCTAAAGGCAATAATAAAGTTATTATTTATTTCCTTATATCATGATAAATGTTTATTATTCATGCTAGAATTGTATAAACCGGAAACATGATACATGTGTGAATACATAGACAAACAGAGTGTCACTAGTATGTCTCTACTTGACTAGCTCGTTGATCAAAGATGGTTATGTTTCCTAGCCATAGACATGAGTTGTCATTTGATTAACGGGATCACATCATTAGGAGAATGATGTGATTGACTTGACCCATTCTGTTAGCTTAGCACTTGATTGTTTAGTATGTTGCTATTGCTTTCTTCATGACTTATACATGTTCCCATGACTATGAGATTATGCAACTCCCGTTTGCCAGAGGAACACTTTGTGTACTACCAAATGTCACAACGTAACTGGGTGATTATAAAGGTGCTCTATAGGATTTGGTTAAATGTCTCCGAAGGTACTTGTTGAGTTGGCGTATTTCGAGATTAGGATTTTTCACTCCGATTGTCGGAGAGGTATCTCTGGGCCCACTCAGTAATGCACATCACTATAAGCCTTGCAAGCATTGTAACTAATGAGTTAGTTGCGGGATGATGTATTACGGAACGAGTAAAGAGACTTGCCGGTAACGAGATTGAACTAGGTATTGAGATACCGACGATCGAATCTCGGGCAAGTAACATACCGATGACAAAGGGAACAACATATGCTGTTATGCAGTTTGACCGATAAAGATCTCCATAGAATATGTGGGAGCCAATATGAGCATCCAGGTTCCGCTATTGGTCATTGATCGGAGATGTGTCTCGGTCATGTCTACATAGTTCTCAAACCCGTAGGGTCCGCACGCTTAAAGTTTGGTGACGATCGGTATTATGAGTTTTTGTGTTTTGATGTACCGAAGGTAGTTCGGAGTCTCGGATATGATCACGGACATGACGAGGAGTCTCGAAATGGTCGAGACGTAAAGATCGATATATTGGACGACTATGTTCGGACACCGGAAAGGTTCCGAAAGGTTTCGGACATATACTGGAGTACCGGGGGGTTACCGGAACCCCCCCGGGGGCTTAATGGGCCTTAGTGGAAATAGAGGGCAGCAAGGGGAGTGTGGGGCGCGCCCCCCAAGGCCCAAACCAAATTGGTTTAGGGTAAGGGGGTTCGGACCCCTCTTTCCTTCTCCTCCTCTCCCTTTCCTTCCCCCTCTCCTACTCCTACTAGGAAAAGGAGGAGTCCTACTCCTAGTGGGAGTAGGACTCCCCCTCTTGGCGCGCCTCTCCCTGGCCGGCCGCCTCCTCCCCCTTGCTCCTTTATATATGGGGGCAGGGGGGCACCCCATAGACACAACAATGGATCATTGATCTCTTAGCCGTGTGCGGTGCCCCCTCCACCATAATCCACCTCGATCATATTGTAGCGGTGCTTAGGAGAAGCCCTACGTCGGTAGCATCATCATCACCATCACCACGCCGTCGTGCTGACGAAAATCTCATGTGAAGCTTTGCTGGATCGAAGCTTGCGGGACGTCATCGAGTTGAGCGTGTGCAGAACCCGGAGGTGCCGTGCGTTCGGTACTTGGATCGGTCGGATCGTGAAGACGTACGACTACATCAACCACGTTGTGCTAACACTTTTGCATTCGGTCTACGAGGGTACGTGGACACACTCTCCCCTCTCGTTGCTATGCATCACCATGATCCTGTGTGTGCGTAGGATTTTTTTTGAAATTACTACGTTACCCAACAGTGGCATCCGAGCCAGGTTTATGCGTAGATGTTATATGCACGAGTAGAACACAAGTGAGTTGTGGGCGATACAAGTCATACTACTTACCAGCATTGTCATACTTTCGTTCGGCGGTATTGTTGGATGAAGTGGCCCGAACCGACATTACGCGTACGCTTACGCGAGACTGGTTCTACCGACGTGCTTTGCACACAGGTGGCTGGCGGGTGTCAGTTTCTCCAACTTTAGTTGAACCGAGTGTGGCTACGCCCGGTCCTTGAGAAGGTTAAAACAGCACTAACTTGACGAACTATCGTTGTGGTTTTTATGCGTAGGTAAGAACGATTCTTGCTCAGCCCATAGCAGCCATGTAAAACTTGCAACAACAAAGTAGAAGACGTCTAACTTGTTTTTGCAGGGCTTGTTGTGATGTGATATGGTCAAGACGTGATGAGATATAAGTTGTTGTATGGGATGATCATGTTTTGTTGAAGTTATCGGCAACTGGCAGAAGCCTTATGGTTGTCTCTTTATTGCATAAGATGCAAGTGCCATGTAATTGCTTTACTTTATCGCTATGCGATAGCAATAGTTGCAAAAACAATAGCTGGTGAGACAACCATATGACGACACGTTGATAAACAATCAAGATGATGGAGATCATAGTGTCATGCCGGTAACAATGGAGATCATGACAGTACTTTGGAGATGGAGATCAAAAGCACAAGATGATGATGGCCATATTATGTCACATATTTGGATTGCATGTGATGTTTATCTTTTATACATCTTATTTTTGCTTAGTTTGGCGGTAGCATTATAAGATGATCTCTCACTAAATTTCAAGGTAAAATTGTTCTCCCTGAGTATGCACCGTTGCCAAAGTTCGTCGTGCCAAGACACCACGTGATAATCGGGTGTGATAAGCTCAACGTTCATCTACAAAGGGTGTAAGACAGTTTTGCACACATAGAAATACTCGGGTTAAACTTGACGAGCCTAGTATATGCAGATATGGCCTTGGAACACTGGAGACCGAAAGGTCGAGCGTGAATCATATAGTAGATATGATCAACATAATGATGTTCACCATTGAAAACTACTCCATCTCACGTGATGATCGGACATGGTTTAGTTGATTTGGATCACGTGATCATTTAGATGACTAGAGGGATGTCTATCTAAGTGGGAGTTCTTAAGTAATATGATTAATTGAACTTGTAGATCGCGCGCGGGAGGGAGGATTGGATCTACATACCCTTGTAGATCGCGCGCGGAAGCGTTCAAGAGAACGGGGTTGATGGAGTCGTACTCGTCGTGATTCAAATCACCGATGATCCTAGCGCCGAACGGACGACACCTCCGCGTTCAACACACGTATGGAACGGAGACGTCTCCCATGCCTTGATCCAGCAAGGAGGAGGGAGAGGTTGATGGAGATCCAGCAGCACGACGGCGTGGTGGAAGTAGCGGGATTCCAACAGAGCTTCGCTAAGCGCTGCGGGAGGAAGAAGATGTGTCACGGGAGGGAGAGGGAGGCGCCAGGCCTTAGATTGGTTTGCTCCTCCTTTTCCCCACTATATATAGGGCCAAGGGAGAGGGGGAGGCGCAGCCCTTGCCCCTTCCTCCAAGGAAGGGTGCGGCCAAGGGTGGGGAGGAGTCCATCCTCCCCAAGGCACCTCGGAGGTGCCTTCCCCTTTTAGGACTCTCCTCTTTTTCCCATCTCTTGGCGCATGGGCCTCTTGGGGCTGGTGCCCTTGGCCCATATAGGCCAAGGCACACCCCCTACAGCCCATGTGGCCCCCGGGGCAGGTGGCCCCACCCGGTGGGCCCCCGGGACCCTTCCGGTGGTCCCGGTACAATATCGATGACCCCGAAACTTGTCCCGATGGCCGAAATAGCACTTCCTATATATAATTCTTTAACTCCGGACCATTCCAGAACTCCTCGTGACGTCCGAGATCTCATCCGGGACTCCGAACAACTTTCGGGTTACCGCATACTACTATCTCTATAACCCTAGCGTCATCGAACCTTAAGTGTGTAGACCCTACGGGTTCGGGAGACATGCAGACATGACCGAGACGTTCTCCGGTCAATAACCAACAGCGGGATCTGGATACCCATGATGGCTCCCACATGTTCCACGATGATCTCATCGGATGAACCACGATGTCAAGGACTTAATCAATCCCGTATACAATTCCCTTTGTCTATCGGTATGTTACTTGCCCGAGATTCGATCGTCGGTATCCTTATACCTTGTTCAATCTCGTTACCGGCAAGTCTCTTTACTCGTTCCGTAACACATCATCCCGTGATCAACTCCTTGGTCACATTGCGCATATGATGATGTCCTACCGAGTGGGCCCAGAGATACCTCTCCGTTTACACGGAGTGACAAATCCCAGTCTCGATTCGTGCCAACCCAACAAACACTTTTGGAGATACCTGTAATGCACCTTTATAGTCACCCAGTTACGTTGTGACGTTTGATACACCCAAAGCATTCCTACGGTATCCGGGAGTTGCACAATCTCATGGTCTAAGGAAATGATACTTGACATTAGAAAAGCTATAGCATATGAACTACACGATCTAGTGCTATGCTTAGGATTGGGTCTTGTCCATCACATGATTCTCCTAATGATGTGATCCCGTTATCAACGACATCCAATGTCCATGGTCAGGAAACCGTAACCATCTATTGATCAACGAGCTAGTCAACTAGAGGCTTACTAGGGACATGGTGTTGTCTATGTATCCACACATGTATCTGAGTTTCCTATCAATACAATTATAGCATGGATAATAAACAATTATCATGAACAAGGAAATATAATAATAACCAATTTATTATTGCCTCTAGGGCATATTTCCAATAGTCTCCCACTTGCACTAGAGTCAATAATCTAGTTCACATCGCCATGTGATTAACACTCAAGGTCACATCCCCATGTGACTAACACCCAAAGAGTTTACTAGAGTCAATAATCTAGTTCACATCACTATGTGATTAACACTCAATGAGTTTTAGGTTTGATCATGTTGCTTGTGAGAGAGGTTTTAGTCAACGGGTCTGAACCTTTCAGATCCGTGTGTGCTTTACAAATCTCTATGTCATCTCCTAGATGCAGCTATCACGCTCTATTTGGAGCTAATCCAAATAACTGTTCTACTTGGAGCTATTCTAAATTGTTGCTCCATTATACGTATCCGGTATCTCTACTCAGAGCTATCCGGATAGGTGTTAAGCTTGCATCGACGTAACTCTTTACGACGAACTCTTTTACCACCTCCATAATCGAGAAAATTCCTTAGTCCACTAGTTACTAAGGATAATTTGACCGCTGTCCTGTGATCCATTCATGGATCACTCTTGTACCCCTTGACTGACTCATGGCAAGGCACACTTCAGGTGCGGTACACAGCATAGCATACTGTAGAGCCTACGTCTTAAGCATAGGGGACGACCTTCGTCCTTTCTCTCTATTCTGCCGCGGTCGAGCTTTAAGTCTTAACTTCATACCTTACAACTCAGGTAAGAACTCCTTCTTTGACTGATCCATCTTGAACACCTTCAAGATCACGTCAAGGCATGTGCTCATTTGAAAGTACTATTAAGCGTTTTGATCTATCCTTATAGATCTTGATGCTCAATGCTCAAGTAGCTTAATCCAGGCTTTCCATTGAAAAACACTTTCCAAATAACCCTATATGCTTCCCAGAAATTCTACGTCATTTTTGATCAACAATATGTCAACATATACTTATCAGAAATTCTATAGTGCTCCCACTCACTTCTTTGGAAATACAAGTTTCTCATAAACTTTATATAAACCCAAAATCTTTGATCATCATCAAAGCATACATTCCAACTCCGAGATGCTTACTCCAGTCCTTAGAAGGATTGCTGGAGCTTTGCATACTTATTAGCATCTTTCAGGGTTGACAAAATCATCCGGTTGTATCACATACAACCTTTCCTCAAGAAAATCATCGAGGAAACAATGTTTTGACATCCTATCTGCAAGATTTCATAAATAATGCAGTAATCGCTAATATAATTCCAACAGACTCTTAGCATCGCTACGAGCGAGAAAGTCTCACCGTAGTCAACTCCTTGAACTTGTCGGAAAACATCTTAACGACAAGTCGAGCTTTCTTAATGGTGACATTTACCATCATTGTCCGTCTTCCTTTTAAAATCCATCTACACTCAACAGCCTTACGACCATCAAGTAGTTCTTCCAAAGTCTACACTTTGTTTTCATACATGGATCCTCTCTCGGATTATATGGTCTCAAGCCATTTATCGGAATCCGGGCCCACCATCGCTTCTCCATAGCTCGTAGGTTCATTGTTGTCTAGCAACATGACTTCCAAGACAGGATTACGTACCACTCTGAAGTAGTACGCACCCTTGTCATCCTACGAGGTTTGGTAGTGACTTGATCTGAAGTCTCATGATCACTATCATAAGCTTCCACTTCAATTGGTGTAGGTGCCACAGGAACGACTCCCTGTGCCCTGCCACACGCTAGTTGAAGTGACGGTTCAATAACCTCGTCAAGCCTCCACCATCCTCCCACTCAATTCTTTCGAGAGAAACTTTTCCTCGAGAAAGGACCCGATTCTAGAAACAATCCCTTATTGCTTTCGGATCTGAGACAGGAGGTATACCCAACTGTTTTGGGTTGTCCTATGAAGATGCATTTATCCGCTTTGGGTTCGAGCTTATCAGCCTGAAACTTTTTCACATAAGCGTCGCAGCCCCAAACTTTTAAGAAATGACAGCTTAGGTTTCTCTAAACCATACTTCATACGGTGTCATCTCATCGGAATTACGTGGTGCCCTATTTAAAGTGAATGTGGTTGTCTCTAATGCCTAACCCATAAACTATTGTGGTAATTTGATAAGAGACATCATGGTATGCATCATATCCAATAGGGTGCAGTTATGATGTTCGGACACACCATCACACTATGGTGTTCCAGGCTGTATCTGTTGTGAAATGATTTCCACAATGTCTTAATTTTGTGCCAAACTCGTAATTCAGATATTCATCTCTATGATCATATCATAGATCTTTTATCCTCTTGTCACGACGATCTTTCAACTTCACTCTGAAATTACTTGAACCTTTCAATAATTCAGACTCGTGATTCATCAAGTAAATATACTCAACATCTACTCAAATTATCTGTGAAGTAAGAACATAACGATATCCACTACACACCTCAGCACTCATTGGACTGCACACATCAAAAATGTATTACTTCCAACAAGTTGCTTTCTTGTTCCATTTTACTGAAAACGAGGCTTTCAGTCATCTTGCCCATGTGGTATGATTTGCATGCCTCAAGTGATTCAAAATCAAGTGAGTCCAAACGGTCCATTTGCATGGAGTTTCTTCATGCATATACACCAATAGGCATGGTTCGCATGTCTCAAACTTTTCAAAAACGAGTGAGCCCAAAGATCCATCAACATGGAGCTTCTTCATGCGTTTTATACCGATATGACTTACGTGGCTGTGCCACAAGTAGGTGGTACTATCATTACTATCTTTTGGCATGAACATGTGTATCACTACGATCGAGATTCAATAAACCATTCATTTTAGGCGTAAGACCATTGAGGTATTATTCAAATAAACAGAGTAACCGTTATTCTCCTTAAATGAATAACCGTATTGCGATAGACATAATCCAATCATGTCTATGCTCAACGCAAACACCAATCTCGATGGTAGAGGGAGCGTGCGATGCTTGATCATATCAACATTGAGAACACTTCCAACACATATCGTCAGCTCACCTTTAGCTAGTCTCCGTTTATTCCGTAGCTTTTATTTTGAGTTACTAACACTTAGCAACCGAACCGGTATCTAATACCCTGGTGCTACTAGGAGTACTAGTAAAGTACACATTAACATAATGTATATCCAATATACTTCTATCGACCTTGCCAGCCTTCTAATCTACCAAGTATCTAGGGTAATTCTGCTCCAGTGGCTGTTCCCTTCATTACAGAAGCACTTAGTCTCGGGTTTGGGTTCAACCTTGGGTTTCTTCACTAGAGCTGCAGCTGAATTGCCGTTTTATGAAGTATCCCTTTGTTCCCTTGCCCTTCTTGAAACTAGTGGTTTCACCAACCATCAACAATTGATGCTCCTTCTTGATTTCTACTTTTGTGGTGTCTAACATCGCGAATATCTCAGGGATCATCATATATGTCCCTGATATATTATAGTTCATCACGAAGCTCTAGCAGCTTGGTGGTAATGACTTCGGAGAAACATCACTATCTCATCTGGAAGATCAACTCCCACTTGATTCAAATGATTGTTGTACTCAGACAATCTGAGCACAAGCTCAACAATTGAGCTTTTCTCCTTAGTTTGCAGGTTAAGAAAATCGTCGGAGGTCTTATACCTCTTGACGTGGGCACGAGCCTGAAATTCCAATTTCAGCCCTCAAAACATCTCATATGTTTCGTGACGTTTCAAAAACGTCTTTGGTGCCTCAACTCTAAACCGTTTAACTGAACTATCATGTAATTATCAAAACGTGTATGTCAGATGTTCGCAACATCCACAGACGATGTTCGAGGTTCAGCACACTGAGCGGTGCATTAAGGACTAAGCCTTCTAAGAAGCAATGAGGACAATCCTCAGTTTACGGACCTAGTCCGCATAATTGCTACTATCAACTTTCAACTAATTTTTCTCTAGGACCATATCCAAACAGTAGAACTATAGCGTGAGCTACGACATAATTTGCAAAATCCTTTTGACTATGTTCAGAATAATTAAGTTCATCTTATGAACTCCCACTTAGATAGACATCCCTCTAGTCATCTAAGTGATTACATGATCCGAGTGAACTAGGCCGTGTCCGATCAACACGTGAGACGGACTAGTCAACGTCGGTGAACATCTTCATGTTGATCGTATCTTCTATACGACTCATGCTCGACCTTTCGGTCTCTGTGTTCCGAGGCCATGTCTTCACATGCTAGGCTCGTCAAGTTAACCCTAAGTGTTTTTGCATGTGTAAAACTTCTTACACCCGTTGTATGTGAACGAAAGAATCTATCACACCCGATTAACACGTGATGCTTCGAAACGACGAACTGTAGCAACGGTGCACAGTTAGGGGAGAACACTTCTTGAAATTTTAATGAGGGATCATCTTATTTACTACCGTCGTACTAAGTAAATAAGATGTATAAACATGATAAACATCACATGCAATCAAATAGTGACATGATATGGCCAATGTCATGTAGCTCCTTTGATCTCCATCTTGGGGCTCCAAGATCATCTATTACAAGAACATGATCAATCTCATACATTACATATATCATTCATCACATCCTTTTGGCCCTATCACATCACATAGCATACCCTGCAAAACAAGTTAGACATCCTCTAATTGTTGTTTGCATGTTTTACGTGGCTGCTATTGGTTTCTAGCAAGAACGTTTCTTACCTACGCAAAGACCACAACGTGATATGCCAATTGCTATTTACCCTTCATAAGGACCCTTTTCATCGAATCCGATCCGACTAAAGTGGGAGAGACAGACACCCGCCAGCCACCTTATGCAACTAGTGCATGTTTGTCGGTGGAACCGGTCTCACGTAAGAGTACGTGTAAGGTTGGTCCGGGCCGCTTCATCCCACGATGCCGCTGAATCAAGATAATACTAGTAACGGCAAGCATATTGAACCAAATCAACACCCACAACTACTTTGTGTTCTACTCGTGCATAGAATCTACGCAATAGACCTAGCTCTGATACCACTGTTGGGGAACGTAGCAGAAATTCAAAATTTTCCTACGTGTCACCAAGATCTATCTATGGAGAGACTAGCAACGAGGGAGGATCATCTACATACCCTTGTACATCGCTAAGCGGAAGCGTTCAAGTGAACGGGGTTGATGGAGTCGTACTCGTCGTGATTCAAATCACCGATGATCCTAGTGCCGAACGGACAGCACCTCTGCGTTCAACACACGTACAGCACGGAGACGTCTCCCACGCCTTGATCCAGCAAGGAGGAGGGAGAGATTGATGGAGATCCAGCAGCACGACGGCGTGGTGGAAGTAGCAGGATTCCAACAGGGCTTCGCTAAGCGCTGCGGGAGGAGGTAGATGTGTCACGGGAGGGAGAGGGAGGCGCCAGGCCTTAGATTGGTTTGCTCCTCCTTTTCCCCACTATATATAGTGCCAAGGGAGAGGGGGAGGCGCAGCCCTTGCCCCTTCCTCCAAGGAAGGGTGCGGCCAAGGGTGGGGAGGAGTCCATCCTCCCCAAGGCACCTCGGAGGTGCCTTCCCCTTTTAGGACTCTCCTCTTTTTCCCATCTCTTGGCGCATGGGCCTCTTGGGGCTGGTGCCCTTGGCCCATATAGGCCAAGGCACACCCCCTACAGCCCATGTGCCCCCCCGGGGCAGGTGGCCCCACCCGGTGGGCCCCCGGGACCCTTCCGGTGGTCCCGGTACAATACCGATGACCCCGAAACTTGTCCCGATGGCCGAAATAGCACTTCCTATATATAATTCTTTACCTCCGGACCATTCCGGAACTCCTCGTGACGTCCGGGATCTCATCCGGGACTCCGAACAACTTTCGGGTTACCGCATACTAATATCTCTATAACCCTAGCGTCACCGAACCTTAAGTGTGTAGACCCTACGGGTTCGGGAGACATGCAGACATGACCGAGACGTTCTCCGGTCAATAACCAACAGCGGGATCTGGATACCCATTGGCTCCCACATGTTCCACGATGATCTCATCGGATGAACCACGATGTCAAGGACTTAATCAATCCCGTATACAATTCCCTTTGTCTATCGGTATGTTACTTGCCCGAGATTCGATCGTCGGTATCCTTATACCTTGTTCAATCTCGTTACCGGCAAGTCTCTTTACTCGTTCCGTAACACATCATCCCGTGATCAACTCCTTGGTCACATTGCGCATATGATGATGTCCTACCGAGTGGGCCCAGAGATACCTCTCCGTTTACACGGAGTGACAAATCCCAGTCTCGATTCGTGCCAACCCAACAGACACTTTTGGAGATACCTGTAATGCACCTTTATAGTCACCCAGTTACGTTGTGACGTTTGATACACCCAAAGCATTCCTACGGTATCCGGGAGTTGCACAATCTCATGGTCTAAGGAAATGATACTTGACATTAGAAAAGCTATAGCATATGAACTACACGATCTAGTGCTATGCTTAGGATTGGGTCTTGTCCATCACATGATTCTCCTAATGATGTGATCCCGTTATCAACGACATCCAATGTCCATGGTCAGGAAACCGTAACCATCTATTGATCAACGAGCTAGTCAACTAGAGGCTTACTAGGGACATGGTGTTGTCTATGTATCCACACATGTATCTGAGTTTCCTATCAATACAATTATAGCATGGATAATAAACGATTATCATGAACAAGGAAATATAATAATAACCAATTTATTATTGCCTCTAGGGCATATTTCCAACACTGAGGATTATCCTCATTGCTGCACAGAAGAATTATGTCCTTGATGCACCGCTAGGTGACGGACCTATTGCAGGAGCATATGCATGCGTTATGAACGTTTGGCAAAGCTCGGTATGATGACTACTTGATAGTTTAGTACACCATGCTTTACAGCTTAGAACCGGGTCTTCAAAAATGTTTTGAATGCCACAGAGCATATAAGATGTTCCAAGAGTTGAAATTAGTATTTCATACTCATGCCCCTGTCGAGAGGTAGGAGACCTCTGACAGTACTTTGCCTACAAAGATGGAGGAGAATAGCTCTACCAGTGAGCATGTGCTCAGATTGTCTGGGTACTGCAATTGCTTGAATCAAGTGGGAGTTAATCTTCCAGATAATATAATAATTGACAAAGTTCTCTAGTCACTATCACCAAGTTACTAGAACTTGGTGATGAACTATAATATGCAAGGGATAATGGGAATTATTCCCAAGCTCTTCATGATGCAGAAATCGATGAAGGTAGAAATCAAGAAAAGCATCAAGTGTTGATGGTTGACAAGATCACTAGTTTCAAAAAAAGGGCAAAGGGAAGAAGGGGACTTCAAGAAGAACGGCAAGCAAGTTGTTGCTCAAGTGAAGAAGCCCAAGTCTAGACCTAAGCCTGAGACTAAGTGCTTCTACTACAAAGGGACTAGTCACTGGAAGCAGAACTACCCCAAGTATTTGGTGGATAAGAAGGATGGCAAAGTGAACAAAGGTATATTTGATATACATGTTATTGATGTGTACTTTACTAGTGTTTATAGCAACCCCTCAGTATTTGATACTAGTTAAGTTGCTGAGATTAGTAACTCGAAACGGGAGTTGCAGAATGAACAGAGACTAGTTAAGGGTGAAGTGATGATGTGTGTTGGAAGTGGTTCCAAGATTGATATGATCATCATCGCACACTCCCTATACTTTCGGGATTAGTGTTGAACCTAAATAAATGTTATTTGGTGTTTGCGTTAAGCATGAATATGATTTGATCATGTTTATAGCAATACGGTTATTCATTTAAAGTCAGAGAATAATTGTTGTTCTGTCTGCAAGAATAAAACCTTCAACGGTCATACACCCAAGGTGAATGGTTTATTGAATCTTGATTGTTGTGATACACATATTCATAATATTGAAGCCAAAAGATGCAAAGTTAATAATGATAGTGCAACTTATTTGTGGCACTGCCGTTTAGGTCATATTGGTGTAAAGCGCATGAAGAAAATCCATGCTGATGGGCTTTTGAAATCACTTGATTATGAATCGGTTGATGCTTGCGAACCATGCCTCATGGGCAAGACGACTAAGACTCCGTTCTCCGGAACAATGGAGCTAGCAACAGACTTGTTGTAAATAATACATACTGATGTATGCAGTCCGATGAGTGCTGAGGCTCACGGCAGGTATCGTTATTTTTTGACCTTCATAGATGATTTGAGTAAGATATGGGTATATCTTCTTGATGAAACATAAAACTGAAACATTTGAAAAGTTCAAATAATTGCAGAGTGAAGTGGAAAATCATCGTAATAAGAAAATAAAGTTTCTATGATCTGATCGCGGAGGAAAATATTTGAGTTACGAGTTTGGTCTTCATTTGAAACAATGCGGAATAGTTTCGTAACTCACGCCACCTGGAACACCACAACGTAATGGTGTGTCCGAACATCGTAACCGTACTATATTAGATATGGTGCATTCTATGATGTCTCTTACCGATTTACCACTATCATTTTGGGGTTATGCATTAGAGACAGCTGCATTCACATTAAATAGGGCACCATCTAAATCCGTTGAGACGATGCCATATGAACTGTGGTTTGGCAAGAAACGAAAGTTGTCGTTTCTTAAAGTTTGGGGTTGCGATGCTTATGTGAAAAAAGTTTCATCCTGATAAGCTCAAACCCAGATCAGAGAAATGTGTCTTCATAGGATACCCAAATGAGACAGTTGGGTACACCTTCTATAATAGATCCGAAGGCAATACATTCATTGCTAATAATGGATCCTTTCTAGAGAAGGAGTTTCTCTCGAAAGAAGTGAGTGGGAGGAAAGTAGAACTTGATGAGGTAACTGTACCGGCTCCCTTATTGGAAAGTAGTTCATCACAGAAATCTATTCCTGTGACTCCTACACCAATTAGTGAGGAAGCTAATGATGATGATCATGTAACTTCAGATCAAGTTACCATCGAACCTCGTAGGTAAACCGTAGTGAGATCCGCACCAGAGTGGTACGGTAATCCTGTTCTGGATGTCATGTTACTTGACCATGATGAACCTATGAACTATGAGGAAGCGATGATGAGCCCAGATTCCGCGAAATGGTTTGAAACCATAAAATCTGAGATGGGGTCCATGTATGAGAACAAAGTATGGACTTTGGTTGACTTGCCCGATGATCGGCAAGCCATCGAGAATAAATGGATCTTCAAGAGGAAGACGGACGCCGATAGTAGTGTTACTATCTACAAAGCTCGAATTGTTGCAAAATGTTTTTGACAAGTTCAAGGTGTTGACTACGATGAGATTTTCTCACTCATATCAATGCTTAAAAGTCTGTCCGAATCATGTTAGCAGTTGCCGCATTTTATGAAATCTGGCAAATGGATGTCAAAACTGTATTCCTTAATGGATTTCTTAAAGAAGAGTTGTATATGATGCAACTAGAAGGTTTTGCCGATCCTAAAGGTGCGAACAAAGTGAGCAAGCTCCAGCAATCCATCTATGGACTGGTGCAAGCATCTCGGAGTTGGAATATATGCTTTGATAAAGTGATCAAAGCATATGGTTTTATACAGACATGAGGTGAAGCCTGTATTTACAAGAAAGTGAGTGGGAGCACTATCATTTTTGATAAGTATATGTGAATGACATATTGTTGATTGGAAATAATGTAGAATTTTCTGGAAAGCATAAAGGAGTGTTTGAAAAGAGTTTTTCAAAGAAAGACCTTGATGAAGTTGCTTACACATTGAGCATCAAGATCTATAGAGATAGATCAAGACGCTTGATAAGTTTTTTCAATGAGTACATACCGTGACAAGATTTTGATGTAGTTCAAAATGGATCAGTCAAGGAAGGAGTTCTTGCCTGTGTTGCAAGGTGTGAAGTTGAGTAAAGACTCAAAACCCGACCACAGCAAAAAATAGAAAGAGAATGAAAAGTCATTCCCTATGCCTCATTCATAGGTTCTATAAAGTATGCTATGCTATTTACCAGTCCTATTGTATACCTTAGCATGATTCTGGCAAGGGAGTACAATAGTGATCTAGGAGTAGATCACTGGACAGCGGTCAAAATTATCCTTAGAGGAGTAAGGAAATATTTCTCGGTTAAGGAGGTGATAAAAGAGTTCGTCGTAAAGAGTTACATCGCTGCAAGCTTTTTACATCGATCTAGATGACTCTAAGTCTCAGTCTGGATACATATTGAAAGTGGGAGCAATTAGCTAGAGTAGCTCCGTGTAGAGCATTGTAGACATAGAAATTTGTGAAATACATACGGATCTGAATGTTGCAGACCCGTAGACTAAACTTCTCTCATAAGAAAAACATGATCACTCTTTGGGTGTTAATCACATAGCGATGTGAACTAGATTATTGACTCTAGTAAATCCTTTGGCTATTAGTCACATGGAGATATGAACTAATCACATAAAGATGTGGACTAGATTATTGACGCTAGTGCAAGTGGGAGACTGAAGGAAATATGCCCTAGAGGCAATAATAAAGTTGTTATTTATTTCCTTATATCATGATAAATGTGTATTATTCATGCTAGAATTGTATTAACTGGAAACATGATACATGTGTGAATACATAGACAAACAGAGTGTCACTAGTATGCCTCTACTTGACAAGCTCATTGATCAAAGATGGTTATGTTTCCAAGCCATATACATGAGTTGACATTTGATTAACGGGATCACATCATTAGGAGAATGATGTGATTTACTTGACCCATTCCGTTAGCTTAGCACTTGATCGTTTAGTATGTTCCTATTGCTTTCTTCATGACTTATACATGTTCCCATGACTATGAGATTATGCAACTCCCGTTTACCAGAGGAACACTTTGTGTGCTACCAAACATCACAATATAACTGGGTGATTATGAAGGTGCTCTACAGGTGTCTCCGAAGTTACTTTTTGAGTTGGCGTATTTTGAGATTAGGATTTGTCACTCCGATTGTCGGAGAGGTATCTCTGGGCCCATAAAGTAATGCACATCACTATAAGCCTTGCAAGCATTGTAACTAATGAGTTAGTTGCGGGATGATGTATTATGGAACGAGTAAAGAGACTTGCCGGTAATGAGATTGAACTAGGTATTGAGATATCGACAATCGAATCTCGGGCAAGTAACATACCAATGATAAATGGAACAACGTATGTTGTTATGCGGTTTGACCGATAAAGATCTTTGTAGAATATGTGGGAGCCAATATGAGCATCCAGGTTCTGCTATTGGTTATTGAATAGAGACGTGTCTCGGTCATGTCTACATAGTTCTCTAACCCGTAGGGTCTGCACGCTTAAAGTTCGGTGACGGTCGGTATTATGAGTTTTTGTGTTTTGATGTACCGAAGGTAGTTCGGAGTCCCGGATATGACCACGGACATGACGAGGAGTCTCAAAATGGTCGAGACGTAAAGATCGATATATTGGACGACTATGTTCGGACACCGGAAAGGTTCCGGAAGGTTTTGGACATATACCAGAGTACCGGGGGTTACCAGAACCCCCCAGGGGGCTTAATGAGCCTACATGGGCCTTAGTGGAAATAGAGGGTAGCAAGGGGAGTGTGGGGCGCCCCCCAAAGCCCAAACCGAATTGGTTTAGGGTAAGGGGGGCCGGCCCCCTCTTTCCTTCTCCTCCTCTCCCTTTCCTTCCCCCTCTCCTACTCCTACTAGGAAAAGGAGGAGTCCTACTCCTAGTGGGAGTAGGACTCCCCCTCTTGGTGCGCCTCTCCCTGGCTGGCCTCCTCCTCCCCCTTGCTCCTTTATATACGGGGGCAGGGGGCACCCCATAGATACAACAATTTATCATTGATCTCTTAGTCGTGTGCGGTGCCCCCCTCCACCATAATCCACCTCAATCATATCGTAGCGGTGCTTAGGCGAAGCCCTGCGTTGGTAGCATCATCATCACCGTCACCACGCCGTCATGTTGACGAAACTCTCCTGTGAAGCTTTGCTGGATCGGAGCTCGCGGGACGTCATCGAGTTGAACATGTGCAGAACTCAGAGGTGCCGTGCGTTTGGTACTTGGATCGGTCGGATCATGAAGACGTACGACTACATCAACCGTGTTGTGCTAATGCTTCCACATTCGGTCTATGAGGGTACGTGGACACACTCTCCCCTCTCGTTGCTATGCATCACCATGATCCTGTGTGTCCGTAGGATTTTTTTTGAAATTACTAAGTTACCCAACAAGGATCGATATAGTTGACTAGAGGGGGCGGGGGTGAATAGGCAACTAACATTTTTTAGCTTTTCTTTACCAATTTAAACTTTGCATCAAAGTAGGTTGTCTAGATATGCAAGTAGGTGAGCAACCTATATGATGCAACAACAATAAGTACACAAGCAAGCAAGGGATGTAACACAAGATAAGCTTGCACGAGTAAAGGGATGAGATAACCAAGAGTGGAGTCGGTGAAGACGAGGATGTGTTACCGAAGTTCCTTCCATTTGAGAGGAAGTACGTCTCCGTTGGAGCCGTGTGGAGGCACAATGCTCCCCAAGAAGCCACTAGGGCCACCGTATTCTCCTCACACCCTCACACAATGCGAGATGCCGTGATTCCACTATTGGTGCCCTTGAAGGCGGCGACCGAACCTTTACAAACAAGGTTGGGGCAATCTCCACAACTTAATTGGAGGCTCCCAACAACACCACGAAGCTTCACCACAATGGAGTATGGCTCCGCGATGACCTCAACCGTCTAGGGTGCTCAAACACCCAAGAGTAACAAGATCCGCGAGGGATTAGTGGAGGGAATCAAATATCTCTTGGTGGATGTGTAGATCTAGGCCTTCTCAACCAATCCCTAGGAGATCAACAAGTTTGATTGGCTAGGGAGAGAGATCGGGCGAAAATGGAGCTTAGAGCAACAATGGAGCTTGGGGGTGGAAGAGGTAAGTCAACTCGGAGAAGAAGACTCCCTTTTATAGTGGAAGAACAAATCCAACCGTTATCCACCAACTCAGCCTGCGACGCACGGTACTACTGCACCGGAGACACGGTACTACCGCCCGGGCCCATGGTACTACCATAGGGCACTGCAGTACTACCGCCCACGCAGCAGTATCCAAAACAGCCCTGATGCGATGAAGCAGAGGGCGGTAGAACTGCTGGCGTGGTACTACCGCTCCCCTTGCGGTACTACCGCAAGGCAGGGATTGTCCAGATTTGGGAAGGCACGAATATATAAAAATGCATCCGTGGCAACTTCCGCTGAGTTAAGATCTATATAAAAATCCGACATGGTAGTACCGCAAAACTGGAGCGGTACTACCGCGTAGGGCGCAGATGTAAAAAATTACATCCGCTCCTACTTCCGCTCGTGCTGCCGAGCCTGGCCTGAGGCCAAGGTACTACCGCGCCCTAGGAGCGGTACTACCGTGGGCACCTGCGGTACTACCGCGCCCGCGACCGGTACTACCGTTCCGAAGAGCAGTACTACCGCATGCCCCAGTTCAGCCACACTAGGAGTCCTTCATTTTGCAGAGAGAAGGAGAAACGGAGGATGCTCCAAAGAGCCAAAGGAAAGGTGGTGCAAAAGGAACATACATGTACGTGTTGATTCCACCCAAACCTTTCCAACGTGGACCTCCTCTTAATAGTATGGCTTTCCTACGACTCAAACCACCAAAAAGAAATGTAGAGAAACGCCGTCTTCAATATCATTCGAGGGGCACAAAATGGTCTTGTGCCTAGACATGATATATCTGAAATGCTCAATGCACACGATTAGTCCGCAAAAGCATTGTCATCAATCACCAAAACTACTAAGGGATAAATATGCCCTTACAACCCCCCCTTTTTGGGGGATTGATGAAAATACGGGATTTGCACATAGGAATATAAATAAAGCATAGGCAAACCCAACATATATAAAATATAGACGGGCTCCCCCTAGATGTGTGCACTCTGGAGATGTGCTTTGGACTGCACGACACACATACTAGGATCAACACTCCCCCTATATTTTATAGACGAGGCAAAACTTGCAAAGGAGTAACAAATACTAACAGAGAGGCAAGATAATACATATGAGCATAAATTAACTAGCACAAGATGGCATAAGCTCACGGGCTACAAAATAAGATACGATAGAGTGCATATGTCTTACACCATATGATAAGGGAACACGACTCATGACAAACCAAACCAAAGCAAACGAGGTCCAACAGAACGAGAGCAAACATGACACAAGCAAACACGACACACGACTCGCAAATCCCTACACTCTCTCCCCCTTTGGCATCGAGACACCAAAAAGGCAGAGAGGACACCTATGACACAGGTGGTAGCTCAGCTCCAGGGATCACTCATCAAGGTCCTCATCGGTCTTGGCAGCTGGAATTGGCTCCTTCTCCTCCTTTGACTCAGACCACTTTTAGCCCTGCTTCGCCATCCAGGCAGCCTCAGGAGTGATGACCCTCTCGGACCCGCTCGACACGTGCTCGCCGAGTGTCCTCAAGATCCTCTTGTTGTGCTGGCGACTCTGCTTCTGAGTAACATGAGTCATGTACTGTCCCTTAGCCTGCATGCAGAAAAGAGTCTTCATCTTGTCCTTGAGCTTCTTAGCCCAAGATGGCTCAGCAGAAGGAGGAGCAGACCCCTCAACACGACCAGCAGCCACTTCCTCCTCAGCCTCTTCCTCATCACCCTCCATCCTTGCAGCCTCAGTCTCAGCCCTGGTAGTGGTATTGGCCCACTTGTTCTTCTGGCGTAGTCAGATGGGCTCATCAAGAACCCAGTCTGGAGCATGAAACTCTTCTTGAGGAAAGAGCTTCTCCCAAGTCTGCGAGATCAGGAGATGCAGGTATGGTCCATAGATAGGCACTTTGCGATTGAGGACCGCAAACTGGAGTTCACACCACCTGATGTGAGAAACATCAAGAATGCCAGGAACTTGGACACGGGCCTTCTCACAAAGAAGCATCATATCAACGAGATAAGCATGCACCTTGTCCTTGTCACCAATGCGTGGAAAGAGGGTGTTGCAGAAGATGCGGTACATGACATCAATGTAGGAGTTGAGCACCCATGTCTTCTTGTTGTTGGCCAACTTCTTCTCCACATAGTAGGGCTGAAGCTTGTTCTTGTTGGCGGACTCTGAGTTAGCATGAGGGCGGGCACCAATGGGCTCATTGAGCCCCTTATCAAGAATGTCCAGCATATTCATGAACTCCTTCCATGTAGCAAACAACCTCCTACCATTGGTCATCCAAGTCATGGTCCTTGCCTCATCCGGATGGAAGTGAACAGAGGCAAAGAATTGAGCCACGATCTCGGGGTCAAAATCCTTGTGGAACGAGATGAAGTCTTCAATGCCAAACTACTCCATGGCATCCAATGCCTCACCAAAGTATGGTCAGTCCTTCCTCATATGATTCAAGTCAATCCATTGAACAGGAACATAGATGTTCTGCTTGGACTTAATCACATCGAGGTAGATGAGAGCCTGCTACTTGGTCCAGAAAAGATCACAACCTCGAACATTCTCACGAGGTTGCACATAGGGGTTGATCCTCCTTCGACGGATGAACTCAGAGAGAGGTATCTCATCCATGCTCATAGTGGGCTCCTTCATCTTGGATGCGGTGGTCTTGGTGTGGCATTGTGGGGCATTGGAGCCCTCCAGAGCCTCTTGGTTACGCAGACGCTTGGAGCCAGTGTCACGACTGGGATTCGAGCGCCGAGCCTGCGAACCGGAGCCAACACCTAAGACACACACAAGAACACACGAGAGAAATGAGAAGAACCAAAACAAAGACCACAACCAGGTGAGCGAAACATGTAGAAGAAGATTGGGTAGTTGCCACAAGGTAGTTTCAAAGTCAATGGTAGTACCGCACCCCTAAGCGGAAGTAAAATTTTACTGCTGCTCTAGCCGCGGTAGTACCGTGCCGGGATGGCACGGTAGTACCGCGCCTGGAGTGAAAGTAAAATTCTACTTCCGTGCCTCGGGTGGTAGTACCGCTTCGGAGGAGCGGTAGTACCGCACAAGGTGGTTATGGATAGAGCGGTTGTCGGTGTCAAAACCGGCGGATCTCGGGTAGGGGGTCCCAAACTGTGCGTCAAGGCCGGATGGTAACAGGAGACAAGGGACACGGTGTTTTTTACCCAGGTTCGGGCCCTCTCGATGGAGGTAATACCCTACTCCTGCTTGATTAATATTGATGATATGGGTAGTACAAGAGTAGATCTACCACGAGATCAAGGAGGCCAAACCCTAGAAGCTAGCCTATGGTATGATTGTTGTGTATGGAGTTGATTGCCTACGGACTACAACCCTCTGGTTTATATAGACACCGGATAGGGTTAGGGTTACATAGAGTCGGTTACAAGGGTAGGAGATCTTGAATATCCGCATCGCCAAGCTTGCCTTCCACGCCAAGGAAAGTCCCATCCGGACACGGGACGAAGTCTTCAATCTTGTATCTTCATAGTCCTGGAGTCCGGCTGAAGGTATAGTCCGGCTACCCGAACACCCCCTAATCCTCAGTAGCCCCCGAACCGGGCTTCAATGACGACGAGTCCAGCGCGTAGATTGTTCGGCATTGCAAGGCGGGTTCTTCTCCAAATCTTGTGTACCTGTAGGAATAATGTCCGATTTTTGTAATGTAGTGCTCCTCGGCTTCCACGCCCAATAATGGCCGTCTTCCACGTGTCAAACAAATGCGAAAAGCCGGGGTGTTTTTACATCCACACCCCTAGCCGCATAAACGAGCCACCTATTTAACGGGATGAGGATTTAGGTCCAAACCACATCTTCTCCGCGAGTTATCATCAGAGCGCTTCCAGCAAAGGTCCATTCCAACATGACCAGCCGTCGCAGCTCCTCCCCTCGCCCCTCCGGTCCCAAACCCGGGGACTGGGAGAGTTGCACCATCCCGCATAGCAAGTTAGCGTCGCTTCAGGCCAAGGGATTCCTCCCTCAGGCATACATGGTCCCGGTCCGAGCCGGTCTCGCCACCTACAATGGCGGAAAACAAGCGGAGAGCACCCCCAATCCTTCTAAAGGAGAGCGGGTGTGCCTCGTCCCCTATCTAATAAGGGGACTGGGATTTCCAATTCACCCATTTCTCCGCGGGCTTCTGGAGTTCTACGGCCTCCAGCTGCACAATCTCACGCCCGCCTCCGTACGGCATATTGCGGGTTTCGTCGCCCTTTGCCAGCTATTTTTAGGCGTTGAGGCTCATTTCGCGCTGTGGAAGAGGTTATTCTGCCTGGTGCCCCGTTCTAAAGAGGGGTCTATTTACCAAGTGGGCGGGGCCGAAGTATGGCGTGTCGCCGGGACCGGATACCTATCCGGAACCCCAAAGAAGGCGTCCGAGGACTGGCCTTCGGAATGGTTCTACATAGATGACTTCCCGCTACCGGACCCTATCCGGGTCGGTCTCCCTGAGTTCAACAGTGCTCTATTGAAGAAACGCTTGAGCCGGCGTCCGTGGAGCTCTCAGAGAGAAAGTGACTAAGACGTCCTTTACCTGATGGGCCGGATAAGACTGTTGGCTCATTCCGGACTAACCATGATTGGAGTCATGGCCGCATGCATTATGCGGGGGGTGCAGCCACTTCAATACAGAGGCCACCCCATGTGGGATTTCAACGGGGAGGATGACACCACCCGTTACGGTCGTAAGGGGCCGGCCTCGGCTGTCGCTAGTAAAGATCTTATCCTCTTTGTACAAGGGAGAAAAGGAGGAATTCCTCCGCGTCAACCCGTAGGCCGGATTTACTATGTACGATCCTCCAAGTTGGGTAAGTGAACAACTGCGCTTGCCCGTTTGTTTTATACTCCCACGGTTAGATATGTAGTCTAACAACTTCAATGCAGGAACTGCGACAGGTGGTAAAGGATATAAACAGCCGCCCTCCATAGCCCGAGTACCCAGAACGGTCCCTCGATCCGGACTCCGAAGAGGATCCGGACATATCGGTGGAGCTTATCGACGGGGTGTTCCATCAGCTAAGCAAGGACAACACCTTGGTAGCCATCACGGCTGATTACCCAGGGTTAATCCCAGCCTCCCAGGTGACAGAAACCGGAGTCTCATTCCCTTGAGAGAGATTCCACTCTCACGTATTCCGGTGTTTCTGACGACAACCGTGTTTTGCAGGGGAGATTTCCGAGGCAGGAGGTCGAACCTGCGGCGGCTAGCCAACGAGGGGCCGCAGGGCCCCGTGGGGCAAAAAGGAATGTAGTCCGGACTGAGATGCCGGCGCAAAGGTATAGCGCACCCTCTGTCTCCCTGGTGTTATTCTGTCAGGGCATATTAACATTCGTGCTATCTTCAAAACGAAGAGACCTCGCCGGACTACATCCGGAGAGGTTGCCAATCGCGCCTCCACCAGCCAGGCTCCAATGTCAGGCCAGGAAGCGGAGGCGAGCTGTAGCGACCCGACCCGAATGGGTCAAGTCTCTGTGCTTACGTGTCATCCCTGGATCGGTATGCTGACACACACAGTACTCGAAGGATTTATAACAGAGGTAAATCACATGTATAAAGTAACGTAAATACTATTACCTCAATCCATATAGCGGAAGCAACAAGGTTGTGGATTCCCATCAACACCAACGGCAAAGTTGAGTGTAGAAACCGTAACCCTAACGTATCACTTACTCGTCGTAAGAAACCTGCAACATAAGACGTTGCAGCCCGAAACGGGTCAGTACATTGAATGTACTGGCAAATTCACACCATAGAGAAAAATGATGAACAATGGCTATCACTACATGCATATTTGGCTGGTGGAAAAGCTCTATGGTTATAAGGTTTTTGCGTAAAGCCAATTTTTCCCTACTGCAAAGGAATAAGTTTTATTTAACTATCATGGTGGTTGTTAAACATTGAGAATGGTTGACAGCATTCTCAATCCCAATTAAGTAACATCATTAAACCCAACAATATTCATTTAAAGTAACATGATGAGATTCACATGATATTCAAGTACTAGATACTCAAGTTGTCCATAACCGGGGACACGGCTAATCATGATTAGTTTGTACACTCTGCAGAGGTTTGCGCACTTTTCCCCACATGACTCGATCGCCTCCGTTTGTTTTCTCGCACTACATGGTGTTTGAGAAACGGATGACCGAGACATAGTCTTTCAGAAGCGCTAGCACCTTACATGTGGGGTAGACCGTACCACCTACAACCCCTACATCTGCTAGTCCACCCCGTAAGAGTTCGCACAACTTAGTCAACTATGCCAGAGCCCATAGTAGCATGTGGCTGCACACGGAAGTTTCTAGCATGAATTATCTTATGATCCCTTTGAGCCTGGGTGGCGGTCCAAAAAAAACAGGCAAGTCCTGATAGACATCAGGTGCCTCAATCCACCCAGATGTGTGTTTATGTTGCCACCTTAAATAAACCATTAAAATTATCAGCTCACATCTGTCATGGATAGCACTCACCCAATCCACGTCTACTAGCATAGCATGGCATAATAAGCAAACGTAGAAGTAACTCCCAAAGGTTTCATAATAATACAGGTAATAGGTACTACCTCATCTACTTCCCATCCCACAGTTTAATTAGATCCTAATCATGCAATGTGTGAGGATTGATCTAATGCAATAAAACTGGGTTGTAGAAAAGGTATGATCAAAGTGTGAACTTGCCTGCAATGTTGATGAAGATGATTCGCACTCAAAACTCGTGATAGATCTACTCGTCACACTCCGGTCAATCTATTGTAAGCAAACAATAGTAACCACACAATAAGTACTCATCTAATGCACAAGTAAAACTCGAACGAGTGAACGAACCAGAAAGTTCAATTTAAGAACTCCGATTGCAAAGAAAGAACGAACCGAACAAACGACGGAAGAAAACAACTCGGTTCTAGCAAGTTGAAACTAGGTCAAATTTTACCGGGGCAAAAACTTGTTTAAGTTGATTAGACGGAACGGCGGTTTCGAAACGAAACTCCAGGCGCTTGAATCACCTGATTTCGATAAACGAGCGAGAAGATAAACTAGAACGAAGATCGGATCTGAGATCGCGATCGCGGAATAAATCCGATGAGAAGAAAAAGAAGAACGGTTATACGAACGGACGTTTGTTAACCTAGAAGAATTCGGTGATCACGTTCGTTAGGACAAACGGTCCAGCGAACGGTCCAAAGGCAACTAAATCGGAAGAGAAAATGAATCCGATCTAGGGTTTCGGAGAAGAAAACCGAAATGAAAAACCGATCTAGAAAACGAATCAAAAGAGAAGAAAAGAATCGGAACGATTAGAAAAAAACGATCCGAGGAAAAGAGACGCGGGGCAACCACCGGCGAGGTCTCTGGCGAGAGGCTCCGGCGACGTGGCGTAGGGCGGCGGCGGCGTGGGCAAGGTGCGGCGGTGGCATGGGCAAGGTGCGGCGGCGGCGACTTGGGGCGCGGCGCGGGTGTGGGGTGCGGTGGAGGGCTTGGGGTTTGATTTGATGGGTTTAGAGGGGGGGGGTGTTGGGGTATTTATATAGGTGAGGGGGGATTTACTTGGGGTAGGGGACAAGAAATAGAGTAGGAATAGGAAATAGACTAAGAATAGGAAAGAATAAACGGAGTAGGACTAGGAATAACGAAACAAGGAAAAAGAGACAAGGGGGCGCCCTAGAATCCTAAAAGGATTCGGCAACAGGGAGAGGCGGCGGCGGCCTCCTGGCAGCGCTGGCGCTCGGCGCCTGGCGCCTGGGAGCGCAGGGGCGGCGGCTTGGCTTGGGCCTTTGGCCCGGCTGGCCTTTGCTCAGTTTTTTTAACTGATTTCGCACGCAGAAAAACACAGAAAAGAAAATCTAAACGAGCTCCAAAATTACTAAAGTAAATTTTCCCCGACTCCTAAAAATGAGTCGAACAAAATGAACTTTTCTCCGGACCTAAAATGCAATTTTCGAAAACGCGCATTTTTCCCTATCCAAAGAAAAACAAACAAACACCGGAAAACGAAATTTGATCTATTTATTAAATCTTCTTTTTCCTATATTTTGGGAAAGTCATATTATTCCCTCTCTTATATTTTTTTTGACGTCGGAAAAATAATTGAAGATGAAATAAATAAATCAAATGATCCTCTTTTCCAATTCGAGAAAACTCTCAAATAAGAAAATAACGAAATCTCCAACTCTCTCCGAAGGTCCTTGAGTTGCGTGAAATTTCTAGGATCGACCAAAAAGCAAGAAAATAAGATATGCATGATGATCTAATGTATAACATTCCAATTGAAAAAAATAAATTCAAAAGAACTTTGAATTTAATTCTTTGAAACTCCCAAGTCATATTTCATAATTTGAAGAAGTCATTTTATCTTCTCTCGTGAAAATCATTGAGTTGCTTAAAGTTTCTGAATTGGAAATATTTCCCAATGGAATTCGAATATTTTTCAAACACCCTTTTCATTTTAAATGGAAGAAGTCAAGTCATCTTCTCTCTAGGGTTTTGTGTTGAAAGAATTTGGATTCATGGAGATCAAAAAGCAAATATGAAAGTTTGGGAAAGTCCTTTTATTCCCTCTCATTTAACTTTCAAAAAGTTTCGAATTCACTCACTTTCAGATAATCAATCAAACAATCAGTCAAATCTATCTATTTATTATAACATTCCAAAATTTAGAATTTTGGGATGTTACACGAGCACAAGGCGTGCGCCGGACGCTCCTCTGACAGAGGATGCGGACAGGCTGTCCGCCACAAATTCTGAAGTGGAGAGTGCCATGAACCACAGGCGTCGCCGGACAGTTCTACGCGACACTTGTTTCTCCCAAGAGGCTTTAGATGCCTTTAATTCGGGAGATGCGTACCTCCGTGCCGCTCGAAATGGTTTAGCTAGAGCCACGGAGCAGTATGTAAAAGACATACGGGTAAGAAAATTTTGGTCAAATATATATATACCAGTAGCCCCCGAGACTTGAAACAGTTAGAGCAACTGATTTAAGGATCATTTAATATGCAGGTTCTTACAGAGAAGAATACTGTACTGTCCCAGGAGCTGGAAAAGTGGAAGGCCCAACTAGAGGCCGCACTAGCCGCAGCGGGGAAGCCCAAAGAGACCCCCTTAGGTAAGATACACTTCAAAAGATTAGTATTGTGCGGTGTGGGTGCAAATCTGACAAATCATGTTGCAGATGGCGCCGGACTCGATCCGGAAAAGCAACAACTCTTACGCTGGCTAAAGGCCGGTGAGAGTACGTTGACAAAGGTGAGGCGACAGAAGAATGATCTTCAGGATGCCAACACCAGGCTGGACGTCGAACTTAAAGATGTTCGTGGCCAGCTGTCAGACTCCACGAAGGAGAATCAGCGGCTTCGACGCGGCATATTTAGTAAGTGCTTGAACGAACTTTGAAAAAAGAGTTCGGCGAGGAATTCGACTAACAGAGTAATGTCTGTAGGTATGCTCACAGGTCGTCCTGCAGAGGAGATGCCCGGTTCTACGGGTGACCTTCTTCCCGAACTCATGCAACTACATGAGCGAATTCGGCAGGCGATGCGAGGTGTTGCCCAAGACTTATGGCCTGCCACTCCATGCCCGAGGGCCTTGGAGAGCTTGTGGAGAAGCTGAAGGGAGCTCGGCGACGCTTCCGGTTGTGGAAGATATCGGCCTGCCGACAAGGCGCTAGGGAAGCCTGGGCCATGGTGAAGACCCATTTTACGAAGTCTAACCCAAACCACATGGCCGAGGTCGGACAAGTGGGGCTTGACGGGAGGGAGATCCTTGTGAGCTTAGTATACAGCCAAGTAGAGTTGGCCGTGAAGTATTCCCAGCAGGACTGTAAATTAGACAGCCTGTTAGATGGTATAGAAGAGGAATACAATCAGTCAGAATGACTATGTAATTTTGAATTGACATGTGTAATGCCTTCTAGCCGGATTGTAGATCGTTTGTCGTTGCCGACCTTTTCGCTTCAACCTCGGGACCTGACGGTCCAGAGTGTGTCCGAATACCATAGCGGTTATATAAGAACCGTGGTATGCGTGGAGACCAGGCGTAGGGGTCATTAGTGCGTTATCAGACAAGTGCCCAACTAGTTATGTTATATTACATGGTTAGTAAGAAACATCTTCCAGAGAGAATAGTTCCGTTAGGGGTTCCTTTCGCTGGGAGGCATGCCCTAAAGTGCATGTCCGGACTACGTAAAAAGACGCAGAAAAAAGCATCTGGGGGCGCATAAAATGAGTAAAAAGATCATCTTTTATCTCACAGACCGAATATTCCCTTAAGAACGCTAGCTTTCGGCTTCACCCAGTCTGAGGTACACATCCGGCTAACCCGGCAGTAACAATCGCAGAGGTGCTCCCTTTACCGCCTAGCCGAACAATCGGGAATGTAGGGGTAAGCACAGGAGCCAGGCAACCCAGCTTGACCAAAACTTAAGTCATATCGATGCATATAATGGTGAAGAAAAAGGTACATGCGGAAGTTTGACGCATGTGTTGGGCGTGAAGCCCGTATAAGCTTCTGTTAAAGAAGCCCCCAGGTTTAATGAGCGCGAGTGGCGCGTCACTAGATAGGCCTTTAAGGGCTAGAAAAGAGGGGAAGGAGAGAAATGTAAGACAAAAATGCAAAAAATGGACAGAGGAAGGAGACGAACACAGAGTCCGGCGCTAGGCATAGAATCTTCGGAGACGGGTGGCGTTCCACGGGTTCGGCTCGAGTCGGTGATTCGACGCATCTCGCAGGCGGTACGCCCCGCCAGTCAGGACTTGGTCGATTATGAATGGACCTTCCCACTTGGGCTTGAGTTTGTCCTTTTTCTTATCCGGCAGGCGTAGAACTAGTTCGCCAACATTGTAACTTTTGGCCCGTACTTCTCTACTTTGATATCTTCGGGCCTGCTGTTGATAAAATGCGGAACGGGCTTTTGCCATGTCACGCTCCTCCAGGGCGTCCAAGTTGTCCTGCCGATCGAGCTCGGCTTCTCTTTCTTCGTACATGCGCACTCTAGGTGAGTCATGAATTATGTCGCAGGGCAGAACTGCCTCTGCGCCGTACACCATAAAAAATGGTGTGTATCCGGTGGTGCGATTTGGCGTGGTCCACAGCCCCCATAGCACGGAGTCGAGCTCCTCTACCCAGTGCATGTTAGATTCCTTGAGGGACCGCACCAGTCTGGGTTTAATGCCGCTCATAATAAGACCATTTGCATGTTCGACCTGGCCGTTGGTTTGTGGGTGATAGACGGAAGCATAATCGAGCTTGATGCCCATGTTTTTGCACCAGAGTTTTACCTCGTCGGTGGTAAAGTATGTACCGTTATCGGTTATGATGCTGTGGGGGACGCCATAACGGTGTACAGCCCCGGATATGAAGTCTATCACAGGTCCGGATTCGGCCGTTTTAACAGGCTTGGCTTATATCCATTTGGTGAATTTATCCACCATGACCAGTAAGTATTTTTTCCTAAAGGTCCCACCTTTAAGGGGTCCGACCATGTCAAGCCCCCAGACCGCAAAAGGCCAGGTGATGGGTATAGTTTGGAGTGCGATGGGTGGCATATGGCTTTGGTTGGCAAAAAGTTGGCAACCAGCGCATCGTTGGACTAGGTCCTGAGCATCTGCCCGGGCCGTCGGCCAATAAAAGCCTGTACGGAAAGCCTTGCTAACAAGGGACTGAGCAGCGGCGTGATGACCACCGAGTCCGGCATGAATTTCAGCCAGAAGGTTCCGCCCTTCCTCTTTGGAGATGCACCTTTGAAGGACTCCGGTAGTGCTTTTCTTATAAAGCTCTCCCTCATGGACTCTATAGGCTTTAGATCGCCGCACTATGCAGCGGGCCTCGTTTTGGTCCTCTGGGAGTTCCTGCCTAGTAAGGTAGGCTAGGAATGGTTCTGTCCACGGGGTGATAACCGCCATTATTACGTGGGCTGAAGGTGTAATTTCATTGGCAGAGCCTCCAATTGTGTCACATTGTTCGGCGTCGAGTTATGCGGCTGGGTCCGGGCTATTATTTGTGGGTTCCCCCCTCCCATGCTACGGATGGCTTGAACAATCTTTCCAAAAAGATGTTGGGGGGGGGACTGCATCGCGTTTTGCTCTGATGCGTGCCAGGACGTCCGCTGCTTGATTGTTTTCTCGGGCTATATGGTGAAACTCTAGCCCTTCGAACCGAGCTGACATTTTTAGGACGGCGTTGCGGTAAGCTGCCATTTTTGGGTTCTTGGCGTCGAAGTCTCCATTTATTTGGGATATCGCGAGGTTTGAATCCCCGCGTACCTCTAGGCGCTGGATACCCATGGATAGTGCTATCCGGAGACCATGTAGGAGGGCCTCATATTCGGCTGCATTGTTGGAATCCATGTACATGATCTGGAGCACATATTGGACTGTGTCTCCTGTGGGGGACGTCAGGACGACGCCAGCCCCCAGTCCGGCCAACATTTTGGAGCCGTCGAAATGCATAATCCAGTTTGAATATGTGTCGTACTCTTTAGGGAGCTCGGCCTCCGTCCATTCTGCGACGAAGTCGGCCAGAACTTGCGATTTAATAGCTCGCCGTGGCTTATAGGTTATATCGAATGGGAGAAGCTCGATGGCCCATTTTGCAATCCGGCCCGTTGCATCACGGTTGTTGATAATGTCGTTTAGTGGCACTTCCGAAGCTACTGTTATGGAACACTCTTGAAAGTAGTGTCGTAGCTTCCGGGATGCCATGAATACCGCGTATGCAATCTTTTGATAATGCGGGTACCGTGATTTGCATGGAGTGAGGACAGTGGACACGTAGTAGACCGGCCTTTGAAGGGGGAATTTGTGTCCGTCCGTTTCCCGCTCGACAACGAGCACTGCGCTGACAACTTGGTGTGTTGCTGCAATGTACAATAACATTGGTTCACCGATGATTGGCGCGGCCAGGACCGGGTTTGTTGCCAATATGGCTTTTATTTCATCCAGTCCGGCCGTGGCGTCATCCGTCCACTTGAAGTGTTCGATGCGCCGAAGGATGCCATAAAGGGGTAGTGCCTTTTCTCCCAAGCGGGAGATGAAGCGGCTTAAAGCCGCCACGCACCCGGTTAATTTTTGTATTTGTTTAAGGTCCTTTGGGACATCCAATTGTGACAAAGCTTGGATCTTGGCTGGGTTTGCTTCAATTCCTCTACCGGATACAATGAAGCCCAAGAGCCTTCTGGCTAGAACGCCGAAGACGCATTTTTCTGGGTTGAGCTTGATGTCATATTGTCGGAGGTTATCGAATGTACGCCTCAAGTCGTCTACTAGAGATTCGACATGTCTTGATTTGATGACCACATCATCCACATACACCTCTACTGTTTTGCCGATCTGGTTTGGCAGACATGTCTGGATCATGCGCTGATATGTTGCGTCGGCGTTTTTCAGCCCAAAGGGCATTGTGTTGAAGCAGAATGGGCCGTATGGTGTGATGAATGTTGTTGCGTCTTGGTCTGATTCTGCCATCTTAATTTGATGGTAACCGAAGTATGCATCAAGGAAACACAACGAATCGTGTCCTGCGGTGGCATCAATAATTTGATCAATACGGGGGAGGGGGAAGGGATCCTTTGGGCAAGCCTTGTTAAGGTCTTTAAAATCGACACACAGGCGCCAGGATTTGTTCTTCTTTGGTACCATCACCAGGTTTGCTAGCCAGTCCGAATGTTTTATGTCTCTAATGAATCCGGCCTCCAATAGCTTGGCTAGCTCCTCTCCCATAGCCTGTCTCTTGGGTTCAGAAAAACGCCGAAGGGCTTGTTTGACAGGTTTGAATCCTTTTAGGATATTTAAGTTGTGTTCGGCCAGCCTGCGTGGGATCCCTGGCATGTCTGAAGGGTGCCAGGCGAAAATGTCCCAGTTCTCTCGTAGGAACTCTCGCAGTGCGGCGTCTATATCAGGGTTCAGTCGTGCCCCGATGGAAGCTGTTTTATTGGGGTCCGTTGGATGGACCTGGAATTTGACTATTTCGTCAGCTGGCTTGAAGGATGTGGATTTGGATCTTTTGTCGAGTATCACATCATCCTTGTTAACCGTGGAGCGCAGCGCAGTCAGTTCCTCGGCCGCTAAGGCTTCGGATAGTGCCTCAAGGGCTAATGCGTCCGTCTTGTTTTCGGCGCGGAGTGCTATGTCTGGATCACTAGCTAGGGTGATAATTCCATTCGGCCCGGGCATCTTAAGCTTCATGTACCCGTAATGGGGTATTGCTTGGAAGATTGTGAATGCTTCCCGCCCTAGTAAAGCGTGATATCCGCTCTTAAATGGGGCCACCTGAAACGTGACTTCTTCGGACCTGTAATTATCCGGCGTGCCGAACACCACATCTAGTGTGATTTTTCCTGTGCAGCGCGCTTCCCGACTGGGGATTATTCCTCTAAAGGTTGTGCTGCTTCGCTCGACGCGGTTCCAGTCTATTTCCATTTTTTGAAGGGTTTCCTCATAAATGAGGTTCAGTCCGCTGCCTCCATCCATGAGCACCTTGGTGAGGTGAAAGCCGTCCACTATGGGACTGAGGACCAATGCGGCTGGTGCTCGGGTTGTTCGGAATCTAGGTTCATCACTTGCGTTGAAGGTAATGGCAGTGTCGCTCCATGGATTTATTGTTGCAACTTGATAGACTTCGCCGAGGCTGCGGAGTGTTCTTTTTCGCCCATTGTTTGATGCGAAAGTCTCGAAGACTGTGAGAACGGTACTGGTGTCCTTGGGCTGGCTTTCAGCGGCCTCCGGAATTAAGAGGTCCTCGCCGATTTTGGCGACCTACCGGAGTATCCAACATGCTCTAAGGCTGTGAGTTGGTGTGGCGTCCTCTGTACTGTGAATTCTACAGGGTCCATCAAGCCATCTTTCCAGTACGGTTCCATGCCCTGTAGGGGGTTTTGGCTTTTTGGAGTTTATCCCGGGTGTCCTATGATGATGCACCCTCTTAGTTCGGACAGGATTACTATTCAAGGCCGAATTATCCCAAAATTTTATTTCGGTTTTCCAGGCGCTTTCCATCGCACAGTATTTTTGTACTATGGACGCCAAGTCAGCGAAGCGTGTAATATCACGACGACTTACGGCGTTAAGGATTCCCTCGTCCGTGCAATTACTGCATAAAATTGAGATTGTGTCTCCCTCGCGGCAATCCTTTAGCCTGTTCATAACCAGGAGGAATCTGGCCCAGTAATGATGTACTGTTTCCTCGGGCCTCTGCCTGATTTGGGAGAGATCGCTTATGTTCGGGTGGGCGGGTGTCATTGAATCTGAAACCTCACCCAATCCAAGATTCAGAGGCCGAAGAGTTTCCAAACTCTGAAGTTCGGATTCTTGGATGTTGTCCAACGAATCTATCCCTTTGCCTGATCCTAAGCTCAGGTCTTGAGTTACATCCCCCTCTTCGCGGGTATCCGGCTTGGAGGGGTCAGGAATTTGGACGTAGCTAGTCCTTAAAATAGATGAAGGGTCGCCGCACTGCGCCTCTACCACGACAACGTGGTGGGTGACTTGGGGAGAGTTAATTTCTCTTAGATCGGGTTTAAGCCCAACCTGGTCGTAATCCGTAGCGACCCCCAGGGCGGCGATGCGATCCAAGAGCTCGTTTACGGAAGAGAGCTCCATTGGATCTAGCTGCTCGACGAGCTCCGAGCTGACGTGTAGGTTGCTTTTGATGACCCGAGAGGTCACCGTCGGCGCAACAGCCGAACAGGCGGTCATGAGGAAACCACCTAGCCGGAGGGTTTGGCCGACAGCCAAGGCTCCCTTAGCAATGGCGCCGTCTTTAAAGACGGGAGAAGGCATCCTTCCTAATTGTGACGGCACAGAGGAACTCTCAATGAAAGCACCAATGTCGGTGTCAAAACCGGCGGATCTCGGGTAGGGGGTCCCGAACTGTGCGTCAAGGCCGGATGGTAACAGGAGACAAGGGACACGATGTTTTTTACCCAGGTTCGGGCCCTCTCGATGGAGGTAATACCCTACTCCTGCTTGATTAATATTGATGATATGGGTAGTACAAGAGTAGATCTACCACGAGATCAAGGAGGCCAAACCCTAGAAGCTAGCCTATGGTATGATTGTTGTGTATGGAGTTGATTGCCTACGGACTACAACCCTCCGGTTTATATAGACACCGGATAGGGTTAGGGTTACATAGAGTCGGTTACAAGGGTAGGAGATCTTGAATATCCGCATCGCCAAGCTTGCCTTCCACGCCAAGGAAAGTCCCATCCGGACACGGGATGAAGTCTTCAATCTTGTATCTACATAGTCCTGGAGTCCGGCTGAAGGTATAGTCCGGCTACCCAAACACCCCCTAATCCAGGAATCCCTCAGCGGTAGTACCGCACGGGAGGTGCGGTAGTACCGCTCGGAACCCAATCCGGCACGAAACCAATCTAGGCACATCCGTAGCTTTGGAGCGGTACTACGGTTGATCGAAAATACAGTGTGGCAACATTCCAAATGGCATTTCTACAGCATTACACCTCTCCTACATCCTACCCTTGCAAAGATTTAGCCTAAAATCTCAAGAACAACATGCATCTCCCCAAAACCTAAAAGCAAAACAACGAAGCGATGAGAGAGGGATTTGGGGAGAAACCTTGTTCCATGGCAAGAGGACGAGGTGGGGATCGATCCCACCGGTCGGAATACCAGGAGAGTGGCCGGAAGCAAAGATCCGGCGAGGTCCTCTGGCGGTGTTGTTGGGAAGGAGAGAGAGAGAGAGACGAAGTGGGGAAAAGGAGTTGAATAGGTATGGGGGAGTTAGAACCCCCCTGCCCGCTCTTGACCCCCACTCGCTCGCGATGACACGGTAGTACCGCGGCTCATCGCGGTAGTACCGCCTGGGCGGAAGTACCGCAGCCAAGGCGGTAGTACCGCTCTTCCAGCGGTAGTAAAAAAATTACTACCACGAACAGAAGCGGTAGTACCATGCCAGAGATGCACGTGTGCATGCATAGAGCACCCCATCTCCTGTGGTAGTACCGTGGCTTGCCACGGTAGTACTGTAACCCCAAGAAAATGCAAGTTTCGACAAGCAAAGAGAAACAAGGCTGGAGCAACGTAACGCACAAGAAACAGGACACTCAAAAGACACCCACGACGCAACTCAAAGACAAGCACGGGACAAGGAACAACAAAAGGCAACACAAACACGAAACACAACCTCTCCAAGGAGAGGGCGGTGGCCTGAGCCACCTATGTGTGAGTTAATTGGTATGGCACCGCGAAGAATTTTCCTTGGGCCCATGACCAAAACTCGTCTTTGAAGCACAAGGACCATAAAAAATGGCTAATGTGAAAGACTTGATCAATTTATGCATAATGGGGGGAGGGAGAGTTCATTGAGAGAACAACACTACCCCTATGTCCATGCCTACATCTAAACAAGATAATAAGTTGAGTATGGTGGGGTGTGCAAGGGTTCAAGCAACATTGCTTGAATCAATGATATTTAGCTCATGCCTTAACTCGCGAAATCTTGCTTCATCCAAAGGCTTCGTGAAGATATCTGCAAGGTTATCATGAGTGTTGACATAGTTGAGCTCGATCTCCCCTCTCCTAATATGATCCCGGATGAAGTGATATCGAATCTCATTATGCTTTGTCTTGAAGTGCTGCACTGGGTTGAGAGAAATCTTGATGGCACTTTCATGGTCACACCAAAGAGGCACTTTGTCACAAATGACACCGTAATCCTTTAAAGTTTGCCTCATCCATAGAAGTTGTGCACAACAACTACCAGCGGCCACATACTCCGCTTAGGTGGACGAGAGAGACACACAACTTTGCTTCTTAGAAGACCAACTCACCAAAGAGCAACCAAGGAATTGGCACCCTCCGGAAGTTGACTTCCTATCTGATAACCCACAAGTATAGGGGATCACAACAGTTTTCGAGGGTAGAGTATTCAACCCAAGTTTATTGATTCCACACAAGGGGAGCCAAAGAATATTCTCAAGTATTAGCAGCTGAGTTGTCAATTCAACCGCACCTGGAAACTTAATATCTGCAGCAAAGAGTTTAGTAGCAAAGTAATATGATAGTAGTGGTAACGGTGGCAAAAGTAAGATTTTTGGTTTTATAGTGATTGTAACAGTAGCAACGGAAAAGTAAATAAGCGAAGAACAATATATGAAAAGCTCGTAGGCAATGGATCAATGATGTATAATTATGTCGGATGCGATCAATCATGCAACGGTTATAACATAGGGTGACACAGAACTAGCTCCAGTTCATCAATGTAATGTAGGCATGTATTCCGAATATAGTCATACGTGCTTATGGAAAAGAACTTGCATGACATCTTTTGTCCTACCCTCCTATGGCAGTGGGGTCCTATTGGAAACTAAGGGATATTAAGGCCTCCTTTTAATAGAGTACCTGACCAAAGCATTAACACATAGTGAATACATGAACTCCTCAAACTATGATCATCACCGGTAAGTATCCCGATTATTGTCACTTCGGGGTTAACGGATCATAACACATAATAGGTGTCTATAGACTTGCAAGATACGATCAAGAACTCACATATATTCATGAAAACATAATAGGTTCAGATCTGAAATCATGGCACTCAGGCCCTAGTGACAAGCATTAAGCATAGCCAAGTCATAGCAACATCAATCTCAGAACATAGTGGATACTAGGGATAAAACCCTAACAAAACTAACTCGATTACATGATAAATCTCATCCAACCCATCACCGTCCAGCAAGCCTATGATGGAATTACTCACGCACGACGGTGAGCATCATGAAACTGGTGATCGAGGAAGGTTGATGATGACGATGGCGACGGATTCCCCTCTCCGGAGCCCCGAATGGACTCCAGATCAGCCCTCCCGAGAGAGATTAGGGCTTGGCGGAGGCTCCATATCATAAAACGTGATGAATCCTTCTCTCTCATTTTTTCTCCCCGAACACGAATATATGGAGTTGGAGTTGAGGTCGGTGGAGCACCAGGTGGCCCACGAGGCAGGGGGCGCGCCCAGGGGGGTAGGTGTGCCCCCACCCTTGTGGATAGGGTGTGGCCCCCTGGCCTTGATTCTTTCGCCAGTATTTTTTTATATATTTCAAAAATAATCTCCGTTGATTTTCAGGTCATTCCAAGAACTATTATTTCAGCACAAAAATAACACCATGGCAATTCTGCTGGAAACAGTGTTAGTCCGGGTTAGTTCCATTCAAATCATGCAAGTTAGAGTCCAAAACAAGGGCAAAAGTGTTTGGAAAAGTAGATACAACGGAGACGTATCAACTCCCCCAAGCTTAAACCTTTGCTTGTCCTCAAGCAATTCAGTTGATAAACTGAAAGTGATAAAGAAAAACTTTTACAAAGTTTGTTTGCTCTTGTTGTTGTAAATATGTAAAGCCAGCATTCACGTTTTTAGTGAAGATTATGAACTAACCATATGCACAATAACATTTAGGTCTCATGTTTACTCATATCAATGGCATAATCAACTAGCGAGCAATAATAATAAATCTCGGATGACAACACTTTCTCAAAACAATCATAATACAAGATGGTATCTCGCTAGCCCTTTCTGAGACCGCAAAACATAAATGCAGAGCACCTTTAAAGATCAAGGACTGACTAGACATTGTAATTCATGGTAAAAGAGATCCAGTCAAGTCATACTCAATGTAAACTAACAGTAATGGATGCAAATGACAGCGGTTCTCTCCAACTAGTGCTTTTTAATAAGAGGATGATGACTCAACATAAAAGTAAATGGATAGGCCCTTCGCAGAGGGAAGCGGGGATTTGTAGAGGTGCTAGAGCTCGGTTTTGAAATAGATATGAATGGTATTTTGAGCGGTATATCATTGTCAACATAACAACCGAGAGATCTCGATATCTTCCATGCTACACACATTATAGGCAGTTCCCAAACAGAATGGTAAAGTTTATACTCCCCCTCCACCAACAAGCATCAATCCATGGCTTGCTTGAAACAACGAGTGCCTCCAACTAACAAGAGTCTCTGGAGAGTTTTGTTTGCTATTATTTTGATTTGATTTTCATAAAGCATGGGACTGGGCATCCCGGTGACCAGCCCTTTTCTCATGAGTGAGGAGCGGAGCCCACTCCTCTTGAGAATAACCCGCCTAGCATGGAAGATACAGACAGCCCTAGTTGATACATGAGCTATTCGAGCATACAAAACAGAATGTTTATTTGAAGGTTTAGAGTTTGGCACATACATATTTACTTGGAACGGCAGGTAGATACCATATATAGGTAGGTATGGTGGACTCATATGGAACAACTTTGGGGTTTATGGAATTGGATGCACAAGAAGTATTCCCGCTTAGTACAAGTGAAGGCTAGCAAAAGACTGGGAAGCGACCAGCTAGAGAGCGACAACAGTCATGAGCATGCATTAAAATTAATCAACACCGAATGCAAGCATGAGTAGGATATAATGCACCATGAACATAAATATCGTAGAGGCTATGTTGACTTTGTTTCATCTACATGTGTGAACATGTGCCAAGTCAAGCCACTCGAATCGTTCAAAAGAGGATACCACCCTATCATACAACATCACAGCCATTTTAATAGCATGTTGGCACGCAAGTTAAACCATTATAAGCTCCTAGCTAATTAATCATGGCATAAGAAACTATAATCTCTAATTGTCATTGCAAACATGTTTATTCATAATAGGCTGAATCAGGAAGGATGAACTAATCATATTTACAAAAACAAGAGAGGTCGAGTTCATACCAGCTTTTCTCATCTCAATAAGTTCATCATATAATCATCATTATTGCCTTTCACTTGCATGACCGAATTGTGTGGATAATAATAATAGTGCACATGCATTGGACTAAGCTAGAATCTGCAAGCATTCAATTCGAGAAAGAAGACAAGGTAATATGGGCTCTTTGTTAGATCAACAATAATGCATATGAGAGCCACTCAATCATTTTAATCATGGTCTTCTCCTCTTGACCCCCAAAGAACAAGAAAAGAAATAAAACTATTTACACGGGAAAGCTCCCAACAAACAAAAGAAGAACAAGAAATCTTTTTGGGTTTTCTTTTTAATTACTACTACTACAACATGAAGGGTAAACTAGCTAAAAAGCTACAACTATTTTTTTTTGTTTTTCTTAAGGTTGATTAAACACACAAGAAGAAAGCATAAAAAGGAAAATAAACTAGCATGGATGATACAATAAAAAAGTATGAGCACCAACAACTAGCATGAGTGTGTGAACATGAATGTAATGTCAGGGAGAAATACGTACTCCCCCAAGCTTAGGCTTTTGGCTTAATTTGGTCTATGGCCACGGCTGGCCTGGCGGATATCCAAAGTTGTAGCTGGGGTCGTTCTGAGATGCAGCGGCAATTGCCTAATGAGCTGCAGCTTGGAGGCGAGCTGTCTCCGCCCTCCTCTCGTACTCAGTTGCCTCCTCCCTGGTTATAACATATCTCCCTTTTGCCTGAAAGTCAAAGAAAGTAGGAGCAGGGTGAGCGACATGATATGTGCGTCGTCTGTCAAAGATTAGTCGGTACTGGAGAAACTGATCGTTCCCCTCAACAAACTGATGATGAATCATAGCCTCATAATCTAAATAAACAGAAGGCAACTCAATATCATACCCACGTATGGGTATATCAAGAAAATTAGCTAGACAGGTTGCATAAATTCCACCAAAGAAATCTCCATTAAATCTATTATTATGGAACCTATGTGCAACAATGGCTCCCAAATTATAATGTTTATCTCCTAATACAACACTCCTGAGAACACTTAGGTCAGGGACACACATGTGACAAGCTTCATCCTTACCATTTATGTACCTACCTATGAAGAGAGCAAAGTAATGTATAGTAGGAAAATGAATGCTCCCTATGGTAGCTTGTGTTATATCTCTAGATTCCCCCACAGTTATACTAGCAAGAAAATCTCTAAACTCAGATTTGCGAGGCTCACTAGTGCTGCCCCATTGTGGAAGTTTGCAAGCAGTATTAAAATCCTCTAAGTCCATAGTATAAGAATTTTCATAAAGATCTAATAGGACAGTTTGAGAATTGTGTGATGATGAAAATTCAAACCTTCTCACAAAGGAATCAGTGACATAGTGGTATTGGCGGCACTTATCTGCCTCGAAGCTCTCAAGATTGGCATTACGAACATACGCGTTAAATTCCTCCTTATTCCTGAAGGAAATATGCCCTAGAGGAAATAATAACGTTATTATTTATTTCCTTATATCATGATAAATGTTTATTATTCACGCTAGAATTGTATTAACCGGAAACATAATACTTGTGTGAATACATAAACAAACAGAGTGTCACTAGTATGCCTCTACTTGACTAGCTCGTTGATCAAAGATGGTTATGTTTCCTAGACATTGACATGAGTTGTCATTTGATTAACGGGATCACATCATTAGGAGAATGATGTGATTGACTTGACCCATTCCGTTAGCTTAGCACACGATCATTTAGTATTATGCTATTGCTTTCTTCATGACTTATACATGTTCCTAGGACTATGAGATTATGCAACTCCCGTTTACCGGAGGAACACTTTGTGTGCTACCAAATGTCACAACGTAACTGGGTGATTATAAAGGTGCTCTACAGGTGTCTCCGAAGGTACTTGTTGGGTTGGCGTATTTCGAGATTAGGATTTGTCACTCTGATTGTCGGAGAGGTATCTCTGAGTTTCGTTGTGTGCCGGCCATAATTGAAAACAATAAGAGCGCTAGCTTTCGGCTTCACCCAGTCTGAGGTCCGGCTCGGGTGACCCGATCGTGACAAACGCAGAGGTGCTCCCTTTACTCCCTAGCCAAACAATCGGGAACGTAGGGGTAAACACAGGAGCGAGGCAACCCAACTTGCAAATCGCTTAAGTCAATATGGTGCATATTGTGGCGTAATACACGAACAAGGAACGAAGCCGTACAAGTATAATCATATGCAAGAGGAAAAGCTTCATAAAGTAAGCCCCCAAGTAAACGGGGTATTTGAATTTGTGTGTCACAAACAAAGTTTTGACAAGTTTTTCACAAACAACTTTGTGCCAAAAAAGTATAATGCTTGGTCGAACCGAACAAGATTTAAAACTGAAAGTTTTTTAGCATGAAAGTGACTTAGCCGGTTAATGTGCTCGGTGTTGATGACGCAGGCCGAGATTGCGGCGGGACGAGGTCCCAGCCCCCGATTCGGTTCCGAGATGGTCGAGCGAGGAGTTCGGCATTCCGAAGTGGTGACATAGCACGGTCGATGTGGCGAGGTGAAGCCCCCAGTCCGGCCGAGGCGTGATGATGACGTCGGCACGCCAAGGCGAACGTGTGTCGCAACCGAAGTCGTTAACACAGGGACGCGCACTGAGGCGACGCCACAACTTGATCGATGCAGGCTGGACGGCGACGTCGGCCCACAGAGTTGACCGCGTGACGCAGTCGAAGTTGATTACCTGCACACATAAAATAGTTCAAGCAAGAAATAATCAACAATAATAATAGTTGAAAGAAAAAATGATTATTTGCACAATTATGTTTATGCAAAGTGGATAAAAGAAAAATAGTCCGGCGCCAAGGTCAATGTCAATGCAGGGCGTCGGCATGATTTGGTGGAGGCGTGCCAAAGCCTGAATTCACAGGGCGGTCCAAGTTCCAGATGCGGCGTTCGCCGAACTCTGTTGTAGCAATCTGAAGAAAGGTTATTCCCGAGAATGGGACCCGATCTGCACACTCACTGCCTGGTGGGCGATGAAGCGACGACATTGTGATGTTGACAAAGGTTGGCTCGCCGAGGTGACGACGCGGACGGAATGATGATGTCGGCTCGCCATGATATTGTCGACATGCATGAAGTAGCACAAGACAAATAATAATAATAATAATATTTAGAGAGAAATTTTCCATAGAATTATTTACGCAAAATAAATTATAGGATGAGATGTGGCCTGGCGGGAGGACGATGTTGGCACGCTGAACCCGGACTGGAGGGCATCCATGCACTATTTTATCTGATGATAACGCACTGTGACTTACCATCTCGTGATTTCAAAAGTAGCTATAGGAGCGAAAGAAATCTGCACCGAAGTGTTGTAGAGAGCTTCACGTGAGAGATAGTAGCTTGATGGATTAGTATGATGCATCAATCAAACCTCGATTGATGTGCCCCAACTAGTAATACTAGTTGATTGCTTCATGGGAAAGCACATGAAAAAGGATCAGTGGCCAGAAGCATAAACAACCTCAGCTAGATTAAATAATAAAGAAAAAGGCCAAATCTCCCTACGGCCGCCACCCAGCCGAGCTTGTGTGCTGTTGAACCCAAGCAATACTACTCCATGCAACGTGGCTCGTCAGCTTGAGCGCCGCTTGATGACTCCTCGACTGCTGCACATGGGAGTCGCAGGGGAGGCCGGGCTTTGCATACGCCAGTCGCCGGACACTTTTTTGCTGAGTTTGATCGAACTGCGATAGGGTAGCCCATGGCAACACCCGCAATCTTACAAAACAGATAGTTTACTTTGAATAGATCTAACTGAAAAAATATCACCTGATCATCCCAGCGATCCACGGCGACCACCCAGCAGGCTCTCAATGAAAGCACCAATGTCAGTTCAATATCCGGCGAATCTCATAGTAGGGGTCCTAAGCTAGGCGTCTTGGAGCGATGGTAACACGGACACGGATTTTACCCAGGTTCGGGCCCTCTTGATGGAGGTAAAACCCTACGTCCTGCTTTTGATTGTATTCATATGGGGATAATACAGAGTACATGTGTCTACCAGGAGATGGTAATAATGAATATGAGATTGTCTATTGACTAGCCTGGCCTCGGTTTATATAAGACACTAGAGGCCTAGGTTTTTAGGAGAGTCCTTGTCTTGGGCGCCAAGTCTTATGGAGTCTTCCTTGTATGCGGCATGGGCTGTCCGAACTGGCCCATGAGTACACAACCATGGGGGTCCTCGGCCCAATCCAACTGATCAGGAGACGACGTGGTGAGTACCCCCTAGTCCAGGACACCGTCACACATCACTAGGTATTAAGATGATGTATGTATTATAGAACGAGTAAAGAGACTTGCCGGTAACGAGAATGAACTAGGTATTAAGATACCGGCGATCGAATCTCGGGCAAGTGACATACCGATGACAAAGGGAACAACATATGTTGTTATGTGGTTTGACCGATAAAGATCTTCGTAGAATATGTAGGATCCAATATGAGCAACCTGGTTCCGCTATTAGTTATTGACCGGAGACGTGTCTCGGTCCTGTCTACATAGTTCTCAAACCCGTAGGGTCCGCACGCTTAAAGTTCGATGACGATTATGAGTTTATGTGTTTTGATGTAGCGAAGGAAGTTCGGAGTCCCGGATGTGATCACGAACATGACGAGGAGTCTCGAAATGGTCGAGACATAAATATTGATATATTGGAAGCCTATATTTGGATATCGGAAGTGTTCCGGGTGAAATCGGGATTTTACCGGAGTACCAGGGGTTACCGGAACCCCCCCCCTCGGGGGGGGGGGGGGTTAATGGGCCAAGATGGGCCTTAGTGGAGAAGAGGAGGGGCAGCCAGGGCAGGCCGCGCGCCCCCTCGCCCTCTAGTCCAAATTGGACAAGGAGGGGGGTGGCGCCCCCCTTTCCTTCCTCTCTCCTTCCTCCTTCCCCCCTTCTCCTACTCCAACTAGGAAAGGAGGGAGTCCTACTCCCGATGGGAGTAGGACTCCTCCCTGACGCGCCTCCTCCTGGCCGGCCGCCTCTCCCCCCTTGCTCCTTTATATATAGGGGCAGGGAGGCACCTCCATACACAACAATTGATCTCTTGGATCTCTTAGCCGTGTGTGGTGCCCCCCTCCACCATAGTCCACCTCGATAATATTGTAGCGGTGCTTAGGCGAAGCCCTGCGTCGGTAGAACATCATCATCGTCACCACGCCGTCATGCTAACGGAACTCTCCCTCAAATCTCGGCTGGATTGGAGTTCGAGGGACGTCATCGAGCTGAACGTGTGCTGAACTTGGAGGTGCCGTACGTTCGGTACTTGATCGGTCAGATCGTGAAGACGTACTGTCGTGGAATTGTCACGGCAGATGTCCTAGTGTAAGGACTTAGTCACGAGGCCAACGCATCTATGTGGTAGCTTGATGGGTTTGAGCGGAATCGAGAGACGCAACACACAAGATGAGGATTTAGACAGCTTCGGGCCCCGGGAAACATCATCCGGTAATAACCCTACATGCTGTTTGTGGCTAGGTCTCATTATGATTATGAGGAAGTCTTCGTAAGCCGGCTCTCCTCTTGGTGTCTAGCCCTAGATATTGTTTCTTGTTCCTTCTCCCTCTTTGGGGAGCCCTGCCCCTCCTTATATAAGTTAGAGGGGCGGGTTATATGTGGAATCCTAGTAGGACTAGGATTAGTCTATCTTCTCTTACAAGTTGATTACATGTCCGGGTCTTGCTTCCTCGTAAAGGAGATATTCCTCACACCTTTCCTCTTAAGCCGGCCTACCATAACGTAGCCGGCCTTCTGGGCCTTGAGCCTCTTAGGCCCCCAGGTCTTGTCGCTCCTTTGATCCGCTTGCTAGGTCACCCATAAGTCGCCAGGCTCGGGCGGGTCACTTAGTGAGTCGTCCAGTCAGGGCGGGTCATTAGTGAGTCGCCAAGTCTGGTCGGGTTATACATCTGGCCGGGTCATACCGCGGGGTATATCCCCGACATTAGCCCCCAAGTTTAATTTGGATTTATCCATGTTAAACTGATCTGCAACATAAACACAAGAACAAATTGACAGGTTGCACTCCGGGTTAAATATTCTTGTAAGCCGGCACTTGATCATCCTTAAGTCCTTGTCATCTTCTCCTTCTGGAAAATCCGGGTCAATGGACCAACTTCGTAGTCAATTTGCTTGTAGAAGAAATATTGTAAATAAAGCATCCATTTGAGTCGGCCTTCAATGCTCTGACTTGACAAAAATATTGGTCTTCAAATATTCAACTTATATTCAGCCGACTTGAGATATAAAACTTGCCGGTTTATGATTACCAAAATTGCCGGGTTATAAATAGATGATGCCGAGTCATAATTGTCGCCGATGCTGGTTTATGATTTTTGCAGACACCAGGTCAATCTGATTTACTCAAACTAAAAATTTGAAGATATTTCTCCCTTATATCCATAATACCTGTAGCCCCCAAGGGCCGGTTTAATCAGCATGAATAAGCCGGGATGTATCACCATGGCTTTAAATGAAATCCAGTTGTGTAGCCCCCATGAGTCGGCTATAGTCATAGTAGTGTAGCCGGGTCATCCTAGAATTGTCTTAAGCAAAGAGCAATATGCATTAGCCCCCAAGTGTCGGGTCATTATGTAATAATGAGCAGGGACTTTGTAAATATGATGATGTAAATTTGAGCAGTAACGTGTAGCCCCCAAGGGCCGGCTTAGTAAGATAATACTAAGCTAGGACTTTTCATTGAAAATAATATCATATGATGTAACCCCCATCCTGGGGCTTGAACCCACGTCCACAAGGTTAAGAGCTTTATGCTTTACCAACTGAGCAGTGGATCCTTCAATATATAATGGAATAAGGCTTGTGTATCTTGAATTTTAACAGGAGCAATTGGTAGCCCCCAATGGCCGGCTCATTACAATGGGATGAGTCGGGTCTTCAATAAGGCCAATAAAAATGACTTTGCATTAGCCCCCAAGTGTCATGGTGCATGCTTGCAGCGACATGAGACTTGCATATTTGATGTAACCTCAACTTGAATAATGTAGCCCCCAAGTGCCGGGTCGTAAGCCTGCAGCGACTCGGGACTATTTCCTCCATTGTAAAATAAACCATGCCCATTGATAAAGATAATAGCTGTGGCGCTAAAGCGACTTTGAAAACCTCAATCATAATACTGGTTATTGATAATCATAATAGAAATCCAGCCATCTTGGCTATTTAAAATTTTGAATAATATAATCCGATATGAAAACCTCAATCATTCAATATCATCATTGAAAATCCAGCCATGTTGGCTATTTTAAAGAATTCAAATACCTTATCTATTGACAAGTAAATCCGGAGTTTAAATACCCGGCGGTTCTTGGCCGATGGCGATTCAATACGCCTTCATTGTAAACTGAAATTTTCATGACCCGGCGGCTTATAGAGTTTTGAGAAAAATCCAGAACGGATAATCATTTTGAAGCATCAACTTTGGTAATGAGCTTGAACTTAATCATTTACATGTCATATTTCTGAAAATCCTGCAGAGAGTTTTAAACAACATATGCCCTGGCGACTTAGCGTCAAAACCAGGGCGGGTCATAATGTCTCACATATAACTACTGTGATATTGAATTTGTACTGCCGGCTTACATAACCTGTGCAGTAAGGGTGATAACCCAATCCTTAGAAGCCAATGCTTCCACATAGATGATGATTGTCATAAACTGGCGACTTATAGTCAAAAGTCAAGTCGGGTTAAGCATAAAACACTTATATATATTTGAGATATAATTCCAAAAAGGTCTCAAGTTAAGTAATTGTGGCTGCAATAAACTTTACCAGAGACAGAATAAAACTTTTTGAGGCTTCTGATTCGGATACGATCAGTAAACCGTTCCAAAGGGGTTAAGCTAAGATTCGAATACGATCATATAGCCCCCAGTGGCTTTGGCGATGCCGATCAAGAGGGTATCGACAGCTATGTTCTCTTTGGTTCGAATACGACCTATGTTTGAACAGGAAGCCCCCAAATGACCTTGAGAGTTGTTTAACGACGCTGATTCGAATATGATCCACGTCAATTCCCAAAGGGGTTGAGCTATGATTTGGATACGATCAAGAAGCCCCCAAGTAGGTTCGGCAGTTTGCCAATCAAAAGGGTATCGACGGCTATGTTCTCTTTGGTTCGAATACGACCTATGTTTGAACAGGAAGCCCCCAAGTGACCATATAAATTTTGGCATTGCGCCGATCAAGAGGGTATTGATAGCTATGCTCGATGAGCAGGAAGCCCCCAAGTGATCATAATAAGATAAGCCGTAAGGCAGGATATCCAAGTTTGAACCGCGCATCATGGCAGCAAGTTCTTTGGGCAACCTTTAATTTTTCTGAGAACTCAAACTTGTGAGAGATTTAAATCTTTTTGAATTCGGAACTTTAAACCGGATTTGAGAGCTTCAAGCTTTGTGGGAAACAGGTTTACCTTGAACCGGATTTTGAACCGGAATCCTTTCTTTTAAGCCGGAAATTTCCTGACGGTCTTTAAATATTCGTCAAAAAAACAGTAGCCTCCGGGGCCGGGCTATTTTTTCTTCCAATGACCCGGAGTTCTTGAATATGCTTTAAACTGGCAATCATTTACTGAGTCATATCATCATAGCCCCCGAGTCTCGAGGCGACTTGAGGAGTTGGCTTGAGATTCTTCATAATTAACCGTAATATAGACCGGTTTGAATCCTGCATGGGACAACTTGCAAACTGGAGTAATTGCTCTTTTATAGAAAAAGCAATATATAATATAAAAATATACTGGATGGATTTCACCTGGTGCGTCAGGTCAGCAATTATGACCGCGGAGTTGATGATCACCATGGTGAAACTGGAATCAATTACGGCCGAGCCGGCCAGGGTGCTAACAGATCTGTCGGCCGCGGCGTTTTAAACCGGTGTGGACGGGAGAGTCGACCGCGGCGTTGTAAACCAGTGCGGTCGCGAGAGACAGCCACGATGTTGTAAGCCGGTGCAGCTGTGGGAGACGGTTGCGATGTTGTAAGCCGGTGCGGGAGTCCGTTGAGTAACGATGACCACCTGTGCCAAAAAATGTTGGCGTGCCTCCATCTCCGCGGTATAATATCACTTTTTTTCATAAGTAATTGCCCTGCATAAACAATATTGCAGACCAAGGCAAAGATAAACTTGTTCTTTGACAAAAACAACATGTGCTAATAAATCAAACTTGGCTGGATAGCACCTGATTTGTTCGGACGATGGATGATCCGTTTATCGCGACAGAGGTGGCTCAGGCAGACCAGCGACTCATTATAGTTCCGACGGCTCAGGCAAACCAGCGACTTAATATAACCCCAGCGGCTCAAAGCGGCAAGGGCGGCTCAACGCGGCTCCGGCGGGTTGACGCGGCAGGGAGACGGAGGCATCACCAGGGCGGCGGCTCATAAACTGCAGTGGCAGCGCGGTTGAGGCGGTGGAGGCGGCAACTTTGAACGGCTTGAAACGGCCGCGAGTTGACCCGAAGGCAGGCGGCGGTTCAACGTGTGACGTGACGTTTTAATGCGGGACGACTCACGAAACTTCTTCAGTCCCGGTGACACGGGTCGCAGGGTCCTGGCGACTCAAAGAGGCTGTTCCATCAGTAAGCGGGCGCAGACGCCGGTGCATGATGGTGCTGACATACACTTCATAGGCACAACATGGCACCACCTTTGCTGATTCGCCCAAACAACAGATGAGTCGGTCATGGTGTTGTAAGCCAGTGAGGATGAGAGAGTCGGCGGCGGTACTTGTAAGCCGGTGCGGACTAGCAAGTTGCCCTCCTCGTTTGTAAGCCGTCGCGGACGCGAGAGACGGCCACGGCGTCATAAACCGGTGTGAGCCTTATTTCCATGGCATGACGCCACTTTTGTAATGAATAATTACCCTGCACAAAAAATATTACCTGCCAGAGTAACCTAAAGTATATTAAGAATAACTGAGAAGGGTAGCACCTGGTATTTTTATCAGATGAACGCCGATACTAATGTTGGACATGGTAAGACAAAAAAGATAGCAGATGCCTGGTTGATCTGATTATGTGCGCTCCCTTCCATCCTTTTTCATTCTGGGGACTTGATCCTTTTTTATTTTCTTTCCTCTCGTGAATTTGGTCATGTAGTTGCTTGGACAGACAGTAGTAAGGAATAGTAGAAGTACGTGCTGCTGCGTGCAACGGATGGTTGACCCGGCCTGAGAAGGCAGCTCCGGATCCACTGGGGCAGCAACTTGTAGGCACGGCCGCCGTAGCGGCGTATGAGCAGACTGTAGGAAAAGGACAAGGGCGGCTCAAGGCTTGAAGACTCGGAAGCGGAGGCGAGGCTGTTGAAGTCGTAACCGGCTCGGAGACGAGGCTGCACAAGCAACAGCAGAATCCAGGTCGTGGCCGTTTCTGTTTCTTGGTCGTCCATCTGTTCCCCTATCATTATTTTTTCCTTTGGCCTCAAGAACTTGATTCATGTAGATTGATCTGACGAACTCGTGGCCGCAAGCAGCTGTCCTAATCACCGCTTGTACTAGCAGATGACACAAATGACGCCTGTTGACGGAACCTGCCAGCTTTAACAGCCCACATGACGCGGCAATTTATCTCGGCGAGACCGATTTCCTGCCTATCTCGGCGGCTTGAGGGCATGGCACAGCTAAAAATATATCCCGCCGACTTTCGGCAACCCTAAATTTTCTCGATCTCAATCTTATACACTGCGGGAAACTTCTTCAATCTTGACTGATGAACTTGCAGTTGTTGTAGATCCTTCTAAATCGGTTCTTCTTCATTCAGAAAATTACGAACTTCTCAATCCCTAAAAGAGATCCCTCCAAGAACTCAACACCACCGTGCGCGAGCCCCACGGTGGGCGCCAACTGTCGTGGAATTGTCACGGCAGATGTCCTAGTGTAAGGACTTAGTCGCGAGGCCAACGCATCTATGTGGTAGCTTGAAGGGTTTGAGCGGAATCGAGAGACGCAACACACAAGACGAGGATTTAGACAGCTTCGGGCCCCGGGAAACATCATCCGGTAATAACCCTACATGCTGTTTGTGGCTAGGTCTCATTATGCTTATGAGGAAGTCGCCGTAAGCCGGCTCTCCTCTTGGTGTCTAGTGCTAGATATTGTTTCTTGTTCCTTCTCCCTCTTTGAGGAGCCCTGCCCCTCCTTATATAAGTTAGAGGGGCGGGTTACATGTGGAATCCTAGTAGGACTAGGATTAGTCTATCTTCTCTTACAAGTTGATTACAAGTCCGGGTCTTGCTTCCTCGTAAAGGAGATATTCCTCACGCCTTTCCTCTTAAGACGGCCTACCATAACGTAGTCGGCCTTCTGGGCCTTGAGCCTCTTGGGCCCCCGGGTCTTGTCGCTCCTTTGATCCGCTTGCTAGGTCACCATAAGTCGCCAGGCTCGGGCGGGTCACTTAGTGAGTCGTCCAGTCAGGGCGGGTCATTAGTGAGTCGCCAAGTCCGGCCGGGTTATACATCTGGTCGGGTCATACCGCGGGGTATATCCCTGACACGTACGACTACATCAACCGTGTTGTGCAAATGCTTCCGCTTTCGGTCTACGAGGGTATGTGGACAACACTCTCCCCTCTCGTTGCTATGCATCACCATGATCCTGTGTGTGCGTAGAATTTTTTTTGAAATTACTATGTTCCCCAACAGTGGCATCCGAGCCTGGTTTTATGCGTAGATGTTATATGCACGAGTAGAACACAAGTGAGTTGTGGGCGATATAAGTCATACTGCTTACCAGCATGTCATACTTTGGTTTAGCAGTATTGTTGGATGAAGCGGCCCGGACCGACATTACGCGTACGCTTACGCAAGACTGGTTCTACCGACGTGCTTTGCACATAGGTGGCTGGCGGGTGTCAGTTTCTCAAACTTTAGTTGAACCAAGTGTGGCTACGCCCGGTCCTTGAGAAGGTTAAAACAACACTAACTTGACAAACTATCGTTGTGGTTTTGATGCGTAGGTAAGAACGGTTCTTGCTCAGCCCATAGCAGCCACATAAAACTTGCAACAACAAAGTAGAGGACGTCTAAATTGTTTTTGCAGGGCATGTTGTGATGTGATATGGTCAAGGCATGATGCTATATTTTATTGTATGAGATGATCATGTTTTGTAACCGAGTTATCGGCAACTGGCAGGAGCCATATGGTTGTCGCTTTATTGTATGCAATGCAATCGCCCTGTAATGCTTTACTTTATCATTAAGCGGTAGCGATAGTCATAGAAGCATAAGTTGGCGAGATGAGAACGATGCTACGATGGAGATCAAAGTGTCACGCGAGTGACAATGGTGATCATGACGGTGCTTCGGAGATGAAGATCACAAGCACAAGATGATGATGGCCATATCATATCACTTATATTGATTGCATGTGATGTTTATCTTTTATGCATCTTATCTTGCTTTGATTGACAGTAGCATTATAAGATGATCTCTCACTAAATTATCAAGGTATAAGTGTTCCCCCTGAGTATGCACCGTTGCGAAAGTTCTTCGTGCTGAGACACCACGTGATGATCCGATGTGATAGGCTCTACGTTCAAATACAACGGGTGCAAAACAGTTGCACACGCGGAATACTCGGGTTAAACTTGACGAGCCTAGCATATGCAGATATGGCCTCGGAACACTAAGACCGAAAGGTCGAGCGTGAATCATATAGTAGATATGATCAACATAGTGATGTTTTGATAGAGGCTAAGGTGTCCCGATGTTTCGATGAGATGGTGGCTATCATTTTCCGTGGGAGTCGACCTTGACGATCCGACTACGAACGTGCAAGACGTCGCGCCTTAGCAATCGCTAAACCAACTTCCGAGGGTTATTGACCACGCCGGAGCACGATCAACCTGACCACGAGGGTCTGTTTCCTGCGAGCAAACGAAGAACAAGCAAGAAACTGAGATTGCAATCGGGATATTGCGAATATAAGATGAAAGCTTTATTGATCAAGGTGGGGTTCTGTGACGTCTTGGTCTGGTCGTTGGACACAAACGAAGTACGCGAAGTTGCAGCTATGGCGAACTTTTAATCTAAACAAAACCCAAAGTCTAAACGATGCCCTAAGGGCTGTATATATGGAGGAAGAGGGGGGGAATTTCGTGACCCTTGAGGGTGGGGTCCGAAACCAACCCTAACTCTTGTTTCCCCACACATACGGACTCTAAAAATAGCCTATACTTAAGTATTTCGAAATTACATGGGCCTGGCCCATTAATAAGGTGACGCAGCACCTAGAATAGCCTATGGACGAATATTATGAAGTGGCATCTTGTATATTTCGTCCAAGGCTTCATGCACTCCTTATGGCGGCTTCAAAGTCCTGAAATCATCACTTGTAACTCCGTTCTTGATCCCCTTGCGCATGCCATCAACTCCATGCGTGTTCTTGCTCCAATGTTCATCCTTCTCCAAGCTAGGCCCTTCATTTGTAAGCAAAACAAATGTATCCAATTTAGGCAGCATCATAATCTCATGAACATTAGAATCATTACCAAGAAACGAAAGTACCTGGTAATTTAATTGGCGTGCGCGAGCTCTAGTAATTGGTCCAGTATATGTAACAGTAGGGGCTGTGGGTGTAACAATGGTATTGATGTCCTCATCATGTTCTTGCTCCAATGTTCATCCTTCTCCAAGCTAGGACCTTCATTTGTAAGCAAAACAAATGTATCCAATTTAGGCAGCATCATAATCTCATGAACATTAGAATCATTACCAAGAAACGAAAGTACCTGGTAATTTAATTGGCGTGCGCGAGCTCTAGTAATTGGTCCAGTATATGTAACAGTAGGGGCTGTGGGTGTAACAATGGTATTGATGTCCTCATCATGTTCACCATTGAAACTACTCCATCTCACGTGATGATCGGACATGGTTTAGTTGATTTGGATCACGTGATCACTTAGAGGATTAGAGGGATGTCTATCTAAGTGGGAGTTCTTAAGTAATATGATTAATTGAACTTAAATTTATCATGAACTTAGTACCTGATAGTATTTTGCTTGTCTATGTTGATTGTAGATAGATGGCCCGTGCTGTTGTTCCGTTAAATTTTAATGCGTTCCTTGAGAAAGCAAAGTTGAAAGATCATGGTAGCAATTACACGGACTGGGTCCGTAACTTGAGGATTATCCTCATTGCTACATAGAAGAATTACGTCCTGGAAGCACCGCTGGGTGCCAGGCCTGCTGCAGATGCTGTTGATGACGTTAAGAACGCCTGGCAGATTAAAGTTGATGACTACTCGGTAGTTCAGTGTGCCATGCTTTACGGCTTAGAACCAGGACTTCAACGACGTTTTGAACATCATGGACCATATGAGATGTTCCAGGAGTAGAAGTTAATATTTCAAGCAAATGCCCAGATTGAGAGATATGAAGTCTCCAATAAGTTCTATAGCTGCAAGATGGAGAAGAATAGTTCTTTCAGTGAACATATACTCAAAATGTCTGGGTATCACAATCACTTGACTCAACTGGGAGTTAATCTTCCTATTGATAGTGTCATTGACAGAGTTCTTCAATCACTGCCACCAAGCTACAAAAGCTTCGTGATGAACTATAATATGCAATGGATGAATAAGACAATTCCCGAGCTCTTCGCGATGCTAAAGGCTGCGGAGGTAGAAATCAAAAAGGAGCATCAAGTGTTCATGGTCAACAAGACCACTAGTTTCAAGAAAAAGGGTAAAGGGAAGAAGAAGGGGAACTTCAAGAAGAACGGCAAACAAGTTGCTGCTCAAGAGAACAAACCCAAGTCTGGACCTAAGCCTGAAACTGAGTGCTACTACTGCAAACAAACTAGTCACTAGAAGCGGAACTGCCCCAAGTATTTGGCGGATAAGAAGGATCGCAAGGTGAACAAAGGTGTATTGATATACATGTTATTGATGTGTACCTTACTAATGCTCACAGTAGCACCTGGGTATTTGATACTGGTACTGTTGCTAATATTTGCAACTCGAAACAGGGACTACGGATTAAGCGAAGATTGGCTAAGGACGAGGTAATGATGCGCGTGGGAAATGGTTCCAAAGTCGATGAGATCACGGTCGGCACGCTACCTCTACATCTACCTTCGGGATTAGTTTTAGACCTGAATAATTTTTATTTGGTGCCAGCATTGAGCATGAACATTATATCTGGATCTTGTTTGATGCGAAACGGTTATTCATTTAAATCAGAGAATAATGGTTTATCTATTTATATGAGTAATATCTTTTATGGTCATGCACCCTTGAAGAGTGGTCTATTCTTACTGAATCTCGATAGTAGTGATACACATATTCATAATATTGAAGCCAAAAGATGCAGAGTTGATAATGATAGTGCAACTTATTTGTGGCACTGCCGTTTAGGTCATATTGGTGTAAAGTGCATGAAGAAACTCCATACTGATTGACTTTTGGAACCACTTGATTATGAATCACTTGGTACTTGCGAACCGTTCCTCATGGGCAAGATGACTAAAACGCTGTTCTCTAGAACTATGGAGCGAGCAACAGATTTGTTGGAAATCATACATACAGATGTATGTGGTCCAATGAATGTTGAGGCTCACAGTGGGTATCGTTATTTAAGCAGATATGGGTATATCTACTTAACGAAACATAAGTCTAAAACATTTGAAAAGTTCAAAGAATTTTAGAGTGAAAGTTGAAAATCATCATAACAAGAAAATAAAGTTTCTATGATCTGATCGTGGAGGAGAATATTTGAGTTACGAGTTTGGTCTTCATTTGGAACAATGCGGAATAGTTTCGCAACTCACGCCACCAGGAACACCACAGCGTAATGGTGTGTCAGAACATCGTAATCGTACTTTACTAGATATGGTGCGATCTATGATGTCTCTTGCTGATTTACCGCTATCATTTTGGGGTTATGCTTTAGAGACGGCTGCATTCACGTTAAATAGGGCACCATCGAAATCCGTTGAGACAACGCCTTATGAACTGTGGTTTGGCGAGAAACCAAAGTTGACGTTTCTTAAAGTTTGGGGCTGCGATGCTTATGTGAAAAAGCTTCAACCTGGTAAGCTTGAACCCAAATCGGAGAAACATGTCTTCATAGGATACCCAAAGGAAACTGTTGGGTACACCTTCTATCACAGATCTGAAGGCAAAACTTTTCTTGCTAAATTTGGATCCTTTCTAGAGAAGGAGTTCCTCTCAAAAGAAGTGAGTGGGAGGAAAGTAGAACTGGATGAGGTAATTGTACCTGCTCCCTTATTGGAAAGTAGTTCATCAAAAAAACGGTTCCTGTGACACCTACACCAATTAGTGAGGAAGTTAATGATGATGGTCATGAAACTTCAGATCAAGTTGTTACTGAACCTCGTAGATCAACCAGAGTGAGATCCGCACCAGAGTGGTACGGTAATCCTTTTCTGGAGGTTATGTTGCCAGACCATGACGAACCTACGAACTATGAAGAAGCGATGGTGAGCCCAGATTCCGCAAATGGCTTGAGGCCATGAAATCTGAGATGGGATCCATGTATGAGAACAAAGTGAGGACTTTGGTTGACTTTCCCGACGATCGGCAAGCCATTGAAAATAAATAGATCTTCAATAAGAAGACTGACATTGACAGTAATGTTACTGTCTATAAAGATCGACTTGTTGCAAAAGGTTTTCGACAAGTTCAAGGGATTGACTATGATGAGACTTTTTCACCCGTAGCGATGCTTAAGTCTGTCCGAATCATGTTAGCAATTTCTGCATTTTATGATTATGAAATTTGGCAAATGGATGTCAAAACTGCATTCCTAAATGGATTTCTGGAAGAAGAGTTGTATATGATGCAACCGGAAGGTTTTGTCGATCCAAAGGGAGCTAACAAAGTGTGCAAGCTCCAGCGATCCATTTATGGACTGGTGCAAGCCTATCGGAGTTGGAATAAACGCTTTGATAGTGTGATCAAAGCATTTGGTTTTATACGGACTTTTGGAGAAGCCTGTATTTACAAGAAAGTGAGTGGGAGCTCTGTAGCATTTCTGATATTATATGTGGATGACATATTACTGATTGGAAATGATATAGAATTTAGCATAAAGGGATACTTGAATAAGCGTTTTTCAATGAAAGACCTCGGTGAAACTGCTTACATATTAGGCATAAAGATCTATAGAGATAGATCAAGACGCTTAATTGGACTTTCACAAAGCACATACCTTGACAAGATTTTGAAGAAGTTCAAAATGGATCAAGCAAAGAAAGGGTTCTTGCCTGTGTTACAAGGTGTGAAGTTGAGTAAGACTCAATGCCCGACCACTGCAGAAGATAGAGAGAAGATGCAAGATGTTCCCTATGCTTCAGCCATAGGCTCTATCATGTATGCAATGCTGTGTACCAGACCTGATGTGTGCCTGCTATAAGTTTAGCAGGGAGGTACCAAAGTAATCCAGGAGTGGATCACTGGACAGCGGTCAAGAACATCCAGAAATACCTAAAAAGGACTAAGGATATGTTTCTCGTTTATGGAGGTGACAAAGAGCTAGTCGTAAATGGTTACGTCGATGCAAGCTTTGACACTGATCTGGACGATTCTAAATCGCAAACCAGATACGTGTTTACATTGAACGGTGGAGCTGTCAGTTGGTGCAGTTCGAAACAAAGCATTGTGGCGGGATCTACGTGTGAAGCGGAGTACATAGCTACTTCGGAAGCAGCAAATGAAGGAGTCTGGATGAAGGAGTTCATATATGATCTAGGTGTCATACCTAGTGCATCGGGTCCAATGAAAATCTTTTGTGACAATACTGGTGCAATTGCCTTGGCAAAGGAATCTAGATTTCACAAGAGAACCAAGCACATCAAGGGACGCTTCAACTCCATCCGAAATCAAGTCCAGGTGGGAGACATAGAAATTTGCAAGATACATACGGATCTGAATGTTGCAGACCCGTTGACTAAGCCTCTTCCACGAGCAAAACATGATCAGCACTAAGACTCCATGGGTGTGAGAATCATTACTGTGTAATCTAGATTATTGACTCTAGTGCAAGTGGGAGACTGAAGGAAATATGCCCTAGAGGAAATAATAAAGTTATTATTTATTTCCTTATATCATGATAAATGTTTATTATTCATGCTAGAATTGTATTAACCGGAAACATAATACTTGTGTGAATACATAAACAAACAGAGTGTCACTAGTATGCATCTACTTGACTAGCTCGTTGATCAAAGATGGTTATGTTTCCTAGCCATTGACATGAGTTGTCATTTGATTAACGGCATCACATCATTAGGAGAATGATGTGATTGACTTGACCCATTCCGTTAGCTTAGCACATGATCGTTTAGTATTCTGCTATTACTTTCTTCATGACTTATACATGTTCCTATGACTATGAGATTATGCAACTCCCGTTTACCGGAGGAACACTTTGTGTGCTACCAAACGTCACAACGTAACTAGGTGATTATAAAGGTGCTCTACAGGTGTCTCCGAAGGTACTTGTTGGGTTGGCGTATTTCGAGATTAGGATTTGTCACTCCGATTGTCGGAAAGGTATCTCTGGGCCCACTCGGTAATGCACATCATTATAAGCCTTGCAAGCATTGCAACTAATGAGTTAGTTGCGGGATGATGTATTACAGAACGAGTAAAGAGACTTTCCGGTAACGATAATGAACTAGGTATTAAGATACCGACGATCGAATCTCAGGCAAGTAACATACCGATGACAAAGGGAACAACGTTTGTTGTTATGCGGTTTGACCGATAAAGATCTTGGGAGAATATGTAGGAGCCAATATGAGCATCTAGGTTCCGCTATTGGTTATTGACCGGAGACGTGTCTCGGTCATGTCTAGATAGTTCTCGAACCCGTAGGGTCCGCACGCTTAAAGTACGATGATGGTTATATTATGAGTTTATGTGTTTTGATGTGCCGAAGGAAGTTTGGAGTCCCGTATATGATCACGGACATGACGAGGAGTCTCGAAATGGTCGAGACATAAAGATTGATATATTGGAGGTCTATATTTGTATATTGGAAGTGTTCCGGGTGAAATCGGGATTTTACCGGGGGTTACCGGAACCCCCCCCCCCCAGGGGGTTTAATGGGCCAAGATGGGCCTTAGTGAAGAAGAGGAGGGGCGGCAAGGGCAGGCCGCGCGCCCCCTCTCCCTCTAGTCCGAATTGGACAAGGAGGGGGGCGGCACCCCCCTTTCCTTCCTCTCTCCTTCCTCCTTCCTCCTTCTCCTACTCCAACTAGGAAAGGAGGGAGTCCTACTCCCGATGGGAGTAGGACTCCTCCCTGGCGCGCCTCCTCCTGGCCGGCCGCCTCTCCCCGCTTGCTCCTTTATATACGAGGGCAGGGGGCACCTCTAGACACAAAAATTGATCTCTTAGATCTCTTAGCCGTGTGCGGTGCCTCCCTCCACCATAGTCCACCTCGATAATATCGTAGCGGTGCTTAGGCGAAGCCCTCCGTTGGTAGAACATCATCATCATCACCACACCGTCGTGCTGACGGAACTCTCCCTCAAAGCTCGGCTAGATCGGAGTTCGAGGGATGTCGTTGAGATGAACGTGTACTGAACTCGGAGGTGCCGTACGTTCGGTACTTGATCGGTCGGATCATGAAGACGTACGACTACATCAACCGCGTTGTGCAAACGCTTCCGCTTTCGGTCTACGAGGGTACATGGACAACACTCTCCCCTCTCGTTGCTATGCATCACCATGATCCTGTGTGTGCGTAGGAATTTTTTTGAAATTACTACGTTCCCCAACAATTCTTGCTCGATCCATAAAGTCCTCTGAAGGCCATTCACAAGCTCGCACTTGAGCTTCCCTCGGTGGTTCTTCGTCGGCATCGCGTATTGCGAGCCTAGGTCCTTGCTTCCTTGAAGGACTACCTTGGTACATTGTCCTAAACATATTTCTTCCTTTGAAAAATTTCTGAAATTTTAGTAACTTCAAAATAAAAGTGAATCAAACTCAACAAAATTGATAGCAACTACTCCTACAAGTGCCTAGAGGCAATATCATGCATCAAAACTACTTTTGACCATATAAATTACATGCAAGCTCAAGAACAGGGTCACCTAAGCAGCAAAAATCTGCAATGAATAAAGCACTAGAACAAAAACTAATTGGACCATTGGAGGAGTCACATACCTGGAAACAATCCTCCAAAGCAGTTTTGTGAGAGGTGCTTTGAGCAAGGAGATCGAAAATGGCAGCAAAATGAGCTTGGACTCGGGTTTGAGCTGGTTAGTGATGTTTGTGGGAGGAAGAAAGAGTGTGTGGTAGCTGGAATAAGTGGAGGGGAGCCACCATGGGCCCACGAGGCAGGGGGGCGCGCCCAGGGGGGTAGGGCGCGCCCTCCACCCTCGTGGCCAGGTGCTTGCTCCCCCTGCTGTGTTCTGAGTGCCAGATATCCTCAAATATTCTAGAAAAAATCATATTTAAATTTTAGGGCATTTGGAGAACTTTTATTTTCGGGGTATTTTTTATTGAATGGATAATTCAGAAAACAGACAGAAATTACTATTTTTTCTTTATTTAATATAAATAACAGAAAGTAAAAAGAGGGTACAAAGAGTTGTGTTTTCTAAATTCATCCATCTCATACTCATCAAAAGGAATCCGCTAAGAAGGTTGATCAGGTCTTGTTAACAAACTCATTCCGAATAACATGGAACCGGAGAATTTTCGAATAACACTAGGTTACCTCAACGGGGATATGCACATCCCCAACAATAAGAATATCATATTTCTTCTTGACAGTACGAAGAGGAAATTCAAAACCTCCAAAAATAATCGATGGAATTTTTCCAATAGAGTTGATAATGTGGACTTGAGGTTGTTTCCTCGGAAAGTGTACCATATGCTCATTACCATTAACATGAAAAGTGACATTACCTTTGGTGCAATCAATAACAGCCCCTGCATTATTTAAAAAGGGTCTTCCAAGAATAATAGACATACTATCGTCCTCGGGGATATCAAGAATAACAAAGTCCGTCAAAATAGTAACGTTTGCAACCACAACAGGCACATCCTCACAAATACCGACAAGTATAGAAGTTGATTTATCAGCCATCTGCAAAGATATTTCAGTAGGTGTCAACTTATTCAAATCAAGTCTACGATATAAAGAGAGACGCATAACACTAACACCGGCTCCAAGATCACATAAAGCAGTTTTAACATAGTTTATTTTAATGGAGCATGGTATAGTTGGTACTCCGGGATCTCCTAGTTTCTTAGGTATTCCACCCTTAAAAGTATAATTAGCAAGCATGGTGGAAATTTTAGCTTCCGTTATCTTTCTTTTATTTGTAACAATTTCTTTCATGTACTGAGCATAAGGATTCATTTTAAGCATATCAGTCAAACGCATACGCAAGAAGATAGGTCTAATCATTTTAGCAAAGCACTCAAAATCATCATCATCCTTTTTCTTGGATGGTTTAGGAGGAAAAGGCATGGGTTTCTGAACCCATGGTTCTCTTAACCGTGCTTCCTAGCAACAAAGTCTCTCTTACCATAACGTTGATTCTTTGATTGTGGGTTATCAAGATCAACAGCAGGTTCAATCTCTACTTCATTGTCATTGCTAGGTTGAGCATCAACATGAACATCATCATTAACATTATCACTAGGTTCATGTTCATTACCAGATTGTGTTTCAGCATCAGAAAAGAAATATCATTGGGATTCTCAGGTGTGTCAACAACAGGTTCACTAGAAGCATGCAAAGTCCTATCATTTTTCTTTTTCTTCCTTTTAGAAGGACTAGGTGCATCTACATTATTTCTCTGAGAATCTTGCTCAATTCTCTTAGGATGGCCCTCAGGATACAAAGGTTCCTGAGTCATTTTACCACCTCTAGTCATAACTCTAACAGCATTATCATTTCTTTTACTATTTAATTCATTGAGCAAATCATTCTGAGCTTTAAGTACTTGTTCTACTTGAGTGGTAACCATAGAAGCATGTTTACTAATAAGTTTTAGTTCACCTTTAACATTAGCCATATAATCACCCAAGTGTTCAAGCATATCAGCATTGTGTTTTAATTTTCTACCAAAATAAGCATTGAAGTTTTCTTGCTTAACCATAAAGTTATCAAAATCATCTAAGCATGGGCTAGCAAACTTAGTAAATGGGATTTCAGCTTTATCATATCTATAGAGAGAATTTACCTTTACTACCTGTGTCGGGTTATCAAGACCATTTTCTTCAACAGGCGGTAAATTAAGACCATGCATTTCTTCAATAGGAGGTAAATTCTTAACATCTTCAGCTTTAATACCTTTTTCTTTCATAGATTTCTTTGCCTCTTGCATATCTTCAGGACTGAGAAATAGAATACCCTTTTTCTTCAGAGTTGGCTTAGGAGTTGGTTCAGGAGTTGGATCATGAATTGAATCAGGAAGTGTCCAATTATTTTCATTAGTCAACATATTATTCAATAAAATTACAGCTTCATCTGGTGTTCTTTCCCTGAAAACACAACCGGCACAACTATCCAGGTGGTCTCTGGAAGCATCGGTTAGTCCATTATAAAAGATATCAAGTATTTCATTTTTCTTAAGAGGATGATCAGGCAAAGCATTAAGTCATTGGAGAAGCCTCCCCCAAGCTAGTGGGAGACTCTCTTCTTCAGTTTGCACAAAATTATATATTTTCCTTAAAGCAGCTTGTTTCTTATGAGCGGGGAAATATTTAGCAGAGAAGTAATAAATCATATCCCGGGGACTACGCACACAACCAGGATCAAGAGAATTAAACCATATCTCAACATCCCTTTAATGAGAACAGAAATAATTTAAGGATATAATAATAGCGAGTTTTCTCATCATTAGTGAATAGGGTTGCTATATCATTTAATTTAGTAAGATGTGCCACAACAGTTTCAGATTCATAGCCATAGAAAGGATCAGATTCAACCAAAGTAATTATCTCAGGATCAATAGAGAAATCATAATCCTTATCAGTAACAAATATAGGTGAAGTAGCATAAGTAGGATCATATTTTATTCTAGCATTCAAAGTTTTTTGTTTCAGCTTAGCGAATAATTTCTTAAGATCACTCCTATCATTGCAAGCAAGAAAATCTCTAGCAGTTTCTTCATCCATAACATAGCCCTCAGGCACAACAGGTAATTCATATCTAGGGGGAGAGTCTTCATCATCACTTTCATCAATATTATCAGTTTCAGTAATTTCATTCTCTCTAGCCCTAGCAAGTTGTTCATCAAGAAATTCACCAAGTGGCACAGTAGTATCAAGCATAGAAGTAGTGTCATCATAAGTATCATGCATAGCAGAAGTGGCATAATCAATAACATGCGACATATCAGAATTAATAGCAGAAGCAGGTTTAGGTGTCGCGAGCTTACTCAAAACAGAAGGTGAATCAAGTGCAGAGCTAGATGGCAGTTCCTTAACTCCCCTCGTAGTTGAGGGATAAATCTTGGTTCTTGGATCTTTCAAGTTCTTCATAATGATAAGCAGATATAAATCCCAAGTGACTCAAAGAATAGAGCTATGCTCCCTGGCAACGGCGCCAGAAAATAGTCTTGATAACCCACAAGTATAGGGGATCGCAACAGTTTTTTAGGGTAGAGTATTCAACCCAAATTTATTGATTTGACACAAGGGGAGCCAAAGAATATTCTCAAGTATTAGCAGCTGAGTTGTCAATTCAACCACACCTGGAAACTTAATATCTGCAGCAAAGTGTTTAGTAGCAAAGTAATATGATAGTAGTGGTAACGGTGGTAAAAGGTAATGGTAGCAAAAGTAATATTTTTGGTGTTTTGTAGTGATGATAACAATAGCAACGGAAAAGTAAATAAGCGAAGAACAATATATGGAAAGCACATAGGCAATGGATCGGTGATGGAGAATTATGCCGGATGCGGTTCATCATGTAACAGTCATAACTTAGGGTGACACAAAACTAGCACCAATTCATCAATGTAATGTAGGCATGTATTCCAAATATAGTCATACGTGCTTATGGAAAAGAACTTGCATGACATCTTTTGTCCTACCCTCCCGTGGCAGCGGGATCCTAGTGGAAACTAAGGGATATTAAGGCATCCTTTAATAGAGTACCGGAACAAAGCATTAACACATAGTGAATACATGAACTCCTCAAACTACGGTCATCACCGGTAAGTATCCCGATTATTGTCACTTCGGGGTTAACGGATTATAACACATAATAGGTGACTATAGACTTGCAAGATAGGACCAATAACTCTCATATATTGATGAAAACATAATAGGTTCAGATCTGAAATCATGGCACTCAGGCCCTAGTGACAAGCATTAAGCATAGCAAAGTCATAGGATGGAATTACTCACGCACGGCGGTGAGCATCATGAAATTGGTGATGGAGGATGGTTGATGATGACAATGGCGATGGATTCCCCTCTCCGGAGCCCCGAACGGACTCCCGATCAGCCCTCCCGAGAGAGTTTAGGGCTTGGCGGCGGCTCTGTATCATAAAACGCGATGAATCCTTCTCCCTGATTTTTTCTCTCCCCGAAAGTGAATATATGGAGCCAGGGTTGAGGTCGGTGGAGCGTCAGGGGGCCCACGAGGCAGGGGGCGCGCCCAGGGGGTAGGGCGCGCCCCCCACCCTCGTGGACAGGTGGAGGCCCCCCTGACGTGGATCTTCCTTACAGTATTTTTTATATATTCCAAAAATTATTCTTCGTTGATTTTTAGGTCATTCCAAGAACTTCTATTTCTGCACAAAAAATAACACCATGGCAATTCTGCTGAAAACAGCGCCAGTCCGGGTTAGTTCCATTCAAATCATGCAAGTTAGAGTCCAAAACAAGGGCAAAAGTGTTTGGAAAAGTAGATACGACGGAGACGTATCAGGCACCAATAAAGGCCGATTGGTTCACCGCCACGATCTCCTTCATCCTCCTCCTGACCCGGTTCACCGAGCAGCTTAGCAAAAAAAAATTGCCATGCTGTGGGTGAGACTAATGGGGCGAAAATCACCCACCTCCTCTGCCTCTGGCTTCTTCGGGATGAGAACAATGTGAGCTCGATTTAGTTTGTTAAATCCCCTACCATCCCCCACATACAACTTCAGAAAAACTGCCATGACATCATTTTTGATAATGTGCCATGCTTTCTAGTAAAATGCCGCAATAAAACCATCCGGCCCCGGAGCCTGGTCCGGCGGCAACTCCTTGATGGTATTCCAAACTTCCTCCTCGGTAAAGATCTCATCGAGCTCCGAAAGGTTGTGGGTATCCATGTCCAGGAACTCAAGATCCACGTCTGCATCCCTCGAGTGAGCTGAACCCAATAGTTGCTCATAAGCCTCCGAAAAAATGTCTTCCTTCTGACTCTGATCCATTGCCAACACGTCGTTATGCCTCACGTGAAGGATGAAATTCTTGGATCGTCGGCCATTCGCTATAGCCTGGAAAAGCTTAGTGTTAGCATCCCCCTCCCTGATCCACTTTAGACGCGATCTCTGCCTTCCTATGGTCCGCTGTAGAGAGGCCAAACCCAACAACACATGCTTGATACTGCCCCTCAGCCATCTCTCGTCGGCAGACAGGACATGAGACTCCATTGCCTGATCCAACTTCAAGATGATGTAGTTGGCAATGGCCATCTAAATCCTAATGTTGCCCATCATCTTCTGCCCCCAAGCCTGAAGAGCGGTTGCAGTGCTGCGTAGTAAGTAGTCGAGTCTCTTAAGCGGGTCAAATATCTCTTCCGGACACACCCAAGCATCGCGAACCGTTTGCTCAAACCCCTCCAACTTGAGCCAACACAACTCGAAACGAAACCTCTTCTTGGCATAGAAAGGCGCCGAGGTTGTTAAATGCAATGGGGAGTGGTCAGATATGTTTGTGCTGAGCGCTTGTAGCAACACCTCCGGGTAGGCTAGCTCTCAATCTACTGATACCAACACCCGGTCAATCTTCGTTAGCACCGGTTGCTCTCTTTTGTTTGACCATGTAAATCTCCTCCCATGCAAATATGGTTCTTTGAGCTTGCAATCATCCATGAATTCCTTGAATCTTCTCATAATCCTTCGATTCAGATTGTTGTTGCTCTTCTCATCCGCCCTTAGGATCATGTTAAAATTGCCAAGCACCATCCATGGCCCCAGACACACCGCCCGTCTATTGTGGAGTTCAACTAGGAATTGCATCTTCGCCTCGTCCCCTTGGGGTCCATGTACCACTGTCACCCACTGAGGGAGTCCTGGATTAGGGGGTATCCGGACAGCCAGATTATATCGTTTGGCCGGACTGTTGGACTATGAAGATACAAGATTGAAGACTTCGTCTCGTGTCCGGATGGGACTCTACTTGGCGTGGAAGGCAAGCTAGGCAATACGGATATGTATATCTCCTCCTTTGTAACCGACCTTGTGTAACCCTAGCCCCCTCCGGTGTCTATATAAACCGGAGGGTTTTAGTCCGTAGGACAACATATAATCATACCATAGGCTAGCTTCTAGGGTTTAGCCTTTCCGATCTCGTGGTAGATCAACTCTTGTAATACTCATATCATCAAGAATATATCAAGCAGGACATAGGGTTTTACCTCCATCAAGAGGGCCCGAACCTGGGTAAAACATCATGTCCCCTGCCTCCTGTTACCATCCGCCTTAGACGCACAGTTCGGGACCCCCTACCCGAGATCCACCGGTATTGACACCGACATTGGTGCTTTCATTGAGAGTTCCTCTGTGACGTCGCCGTAAGGAAGGATGCCTCATCTCGTTGCTAAAAGCAACACTACCGCCGGGGGAGCTCTGGCTGTCGGTCAAACTCTCCGGCGAGGCAGTTTCATCATGACTGCCTGTTCGGCCGCTGCACCGACGATGACTTCTCGGGTCATCAAAAACAGCCTCCACGTCGGCTCGGAATTCGCCGAGCAGATGGATCCAATGGAGCTCTCTTCCCTAAATGAACTCTTGGATCGCATCGCCGCCTTGGGAGTCGCTACGGACTATGATCGGATTGGGCTTAAACCCGATCAAAGGGAGATTAACTCTCCATCAGTCACCCATCACATTGCGGTGGTGGAGGAACAATGCGGCAACTCTTCCTCTATTTTGAGGACTAACTATGTCCGGATTCCTGAGCTCTCCGAGCCGGATACCCTCTTACGAGAGGACGTCACCCAAGCCCTGAACCTAGAATCAGGCAGCGGGCTAGACTTATCGGGCAACACTCCGGAACCCGAACTTCCAAGATTGGAAACTCCTCGGCCCCTGGGTCTCAGATCGGGTAGGGGTTCGGACTCAAATCCACCCACCCACCCAGACATAAACGATCTTTCCCACATCAGGCAAGAGCCCCATGAAACAGTACATCATTATTGGGCCAGATTCCTCCTTGTGATGAACAAGGTTAAGAACTGTCGCGAGGAAGATGCAGTCTCACTTTTTTGCAACAATTGCACGGACAAGGGAATCCTTAACGCCTTAAGTCGCTGTGACATATCACGCTTCGCTGACTTGGCATCCATAGTACGAAAGTACTGTGCGATGGAAAGCGCCTGGAAAACCGAAACGAAATTTTGGGATAATCCGGCCCCGAATATACACCCAGTCCGAAGTAAAAGGGTGTACTATCATAAGACACCCGAGCTAGTTGCAAAGAAAGAAAAACCCTCTACAGGGCATGGAACCGTACTGGAGGGATGGCTTAATGGACCCTGCAAAATTCATAGTACAGCGAATACAATACCAACGCACAGCCTTAGAGCATGTTGGATACTCCGGCAGGTGGCCAAAAGTGGTGAGGATCTTCTTATCCCAAACACCACAGAGCACCATCCCGTAGATAACAATACGGTGTTAACAGTCTTTGAGACCTTTGTGTCAAATAATAGGCGCAAGCGAACACTCCGCAGCATGGCCGAAATCTGCCACGTAGCAGCAATAAATCCATGGAGTGACACGGCTATTACCTTCAATGCCAGTGACAAACCTAAATTCCGAACAGCCCGAGCACCAGCTGCACTGGTCCTCAATCCAATTGTGGACGGCTTTCGACTCACCAAAGTATTGATGGACGGCGGCAGCAGATTAAACCTCATCTATGAGGAAACTCTTCAAAAAATGGAAATAAACTAGAACCGCATTGAGCAAAGTAGCACAACCTTCAGGGGAATCATACCCAGTTGGGAGGCACGATGCGCTGGGAAAATCACACTAGATGTGGTATTCGGTACGCCAGAGAACTATAGGTCCGAAGAAATTACATTTCAAGTGGCCCTGTTCAGCAGTGGATACCACGCCCTTTTAGGACGTGAGGCGTTCACGATCTTCCAAGCCGTACCCCATTATGGGTACATGAAGCTCAAAATGCCCGGTCCCAACGGAATCATCACTCTCGCCAGTGATCCGGACATAGCACTCCGCGCCAAAAACAAAACAGCCGCACTGGCCCTCGAGGCATTATCCGAAGCCCTCTCGGCTGAGGAATTAACCACGCTACACTCCACAGTGGACAGGGATGACGTTATACTCAATAAGAGATCCAAGTCCACCTCTTTTAAACCAGCGAACGAAATAGTCAAATTCCAAGTCCACCCAACGTACCCTACAAAAACAGCCTCCATCGGGGCACAGTTAAACCCCGCCGTGGACGCTGCACTACGAGAGTTCCTGCGCGAGAATTGGGACATATTCGCTTGGCATCCCTCAGACATGCCAGGAATCCCACGCAGGCTGGCCGAGCATAGCCTCAATATCCTAAAGGGATTCAAGCTGGTCAAGCAAGCTCTTCAGTGTTTCTCTGAACCTAAGAGACAGGCCATGGGAGAGGAACTAGCCAAGTTATTGGAGGCCGGATTCATCAGAGAAATAAAACACCCGGACTGGCTAGCAAACCTGGTGATGGTACCAAAGAAGGATAAATCCTGGCGCCTTTGTGTCGATTTCAAGGACCTCAATAAATCTTGCCCAAAGGATCCCTTCCCCCTCCCCCGCATCGATCAAATTACCAATGCTACCGCAGGACACGAGTCATTGTGTTTCCTCAACGCATACTCCGGTTACCACCAAATCAAGATGGCGGAGTCCGACCAAGCCGCAACGGCATTCATCACACCATACGGTCCCTTCTGTTTCAACACAATGCCTTTTGGGCTCAAAAGCGCCGGCGCAACATATCAGCGCATGATTCAGACATGTCTGGAGAAACAAATCGGCAAAACAGTAGAGGCATACGTAGACGATGTGGTCGTCAAAACCAAACACGTCGACTCTTTGATAGACGACTTGAGGCTCACATTCGACAACCTCCGAACATACGACATCAAGCTCAATCCAGAAAAATGCGTTTTCGGCGTACCAGCCGGAATGATCCTGGGTTTCATCGTCTCCAGTAGAGGTATTGAAGCTAATCCGGCCAAAATCCGAGCTTTGTCACAGTTGGCTACCCCAACAGACCTCAAGCAAATCCAGAAGTTAACTGGATGCGTGGCGGCTCTAAGCCGCTTTATCTCCCTCTTAGGAGAAAAGGCTTCACCCCTTTATCGCCTCCTTCGGCGCACAGAACACTTTGAGCGGACGGACGCTGCCACAGCCGGATTGGAAGAAATAAAGGCCATTTTGGCAACCAACCCAATCCTGGATGCGCCAAACATCGACGAACCAATGCTGTTGTACATTGCGGCAACTCATCAAGTTGTAAGCGCAGTGCTCGTTGTCGAACGAGAAGCTGACGGACATAAATTCCCTCTTCAAAAGCCGGTATACTATGTATCCACTGTCCTCACTCCATGTAAATCACGGTACCCACATTATCAAAAGATAGCCTATGCGGTATTCATGGCATCCCGGAAGCTGCGACACTACTTTCAAGAGTGTTCGATTACAATAGCCTCGGGAGTGCCACTTAATGATATTATAAACAACCGCGACGCTACGGGCCGGATTGCTAAATGGGCCATTGAGCTCCTCCCGTTCGACATAACATACAAACCTCAACGAGCCATTAAGTCGCAAGTATTGGCCGACTTTGTCGCCGAATGGACGGAGGCCGAACTCCCTAAAGAGTACGACGCATACTCCAATTGGATCATGCACTTCGACGGTTCTAAAATGCTGGCTGGTCTAGGGGCTGGTGTCGTCCTGACGTCCCCAACCGGAGATATCGTTCAGTACGTACTGCAAATATTGTATACATACTCCAACAACGCAGCCGAATACTAAGCTCTGTTGCATGGTCTTCGGATGGCAGTCTCCATGGGCATTCAACGCCTGGAGGTGCGTGGGGATTCAAACATCGCAATATACCAAATAAATGGGGACTTTGATGCCAAGGTTCCGAAAATGGTGGCCTACCGAAACGTCATCCTAAAAATGTCAGCTCGGTTCAAGGGGCTCGAATTTCACCATGTGGCTCGGGAAAACAATCAGGCGGCGGATATCCTCGCCCGCATCGGCGCAAAACGCGATGCGGTCCCCCCCCCAACATATTTTTGGAGAGGCTGTTCAAGCCATCCGTAGTATGGGAAGGGGACACCGGTAACAATAGTCCGGACCTGGCCAAAATTCCAGATACCGAACACTCTGACACAATCGGAGGCTCCGCCACCGAAATAACACCTTCAGCCCACGTAATAATAGCCATCATAGCCCCGTGGACAGAACCATTCCTGGCCTACCTAACTAGGCAGGAACTTCCGAAGGACCAAAATGAGGCACGCTGCATAGTGCGGCGATCTAAGGCCTACAGGGTCCATAAGGGAGAATTGTATAAAAAAAAAGCACTACCGGAGTCCTTCAAAGGTGCATCTCCGAAGAGGAAGGGCGGAACCTTCTGGCAGAAATCCACGCCGGACTCAGCGGTCACCACACTGCAGCCCAGGCTCTTCTAAGCAAGGCCTTCCGTACATGATTCTATTGGCCAACGGCCCGGGCAGATGCACAGGACTTGGTCCAACGTTGCGCCGGTTGCCAGCTCTTTGCAAATCAAAGCCACATGCCACCCACCGCCCTCCAAACAATCCCCATTACGTGGCCCTTCGCGGTCTGGGGGCTTGACATGGTTGGACCCCTTAAAGGGGGAACCCACAAGAAAAAATACTTACTGGTCATCATGGATAAATTCACCAAATGGATAGAGGCCAAACCTGTTAAAACAGCCGAATCCGGTCCAGTGATAGACTTCATATCCGGGGTCGTACACCGTTATGGCGTCCCCCACAGCATCATCACTGACAACGGCACGAACTTCACCGTCGATGAGGTAAAAATCTGGTGCAGCAAAATGGGCATCAAGCTCGATTATGCTTTAGTCTATCACCACAAACCAACGGCCAAGTTGAGCGAGCAAACAGTCTTATAATGAGCGGCATTAAACCTAGATTAGTGCGTTCCTTAACAGAGTCTAACACGCACTGGGTAGAGGAGCTCGACTCCGTACTCTGGGGGCTGCGGACCATGCCGAATCGTAGTACCGGATATACACCCTTCTTTATGGTGTACGGCGCAGAGACAGTCTTGCCCTGTGACATAATTCATGACTCACCTCGGGTGCGCATGTACGAAGAAAGAGAAGCCGGGCTCGATCGGCAGGACAGTTTGGACACCCTGGAGGAGGAGCGCAACGTACCCAAAGCCCGTTCCGCATTTTATCAGCAACAGGCTCGCAGATACCAAAGCAGAGAAGTACGGGCCAAAACTTATAACATTGGCGAACTAGTTCTACACCTGCCGGATAAGAAAAAGAACAAGCTCGAGCCCAAATGGGAAGGTCCCTTTATTATTGACCAAGTTCTGACCGGTGGAGCATACCGACTGCGGGATGCATCGACTACTCGACTCGAGCCGAACCCATGGAACGCGGCCAGGCTTCGAAGATTCTACGCCTAGCGCCGGACTCTATGTTCGTCCCCTCTCTCTGTCCATTTTTTGCATATACATTATCTATCTTGTTTTTCTTTCGTCCTTTCTTTTATTCTTTCTCTAGGCCTTCAAGGGCCAACTTGTGTCTCGCTTGCACATTATAGATGCGCTAGCCGCGCTCATCATACCTAGGGGCTTCTTTCACAGAAGCTTAATTATTTATCTGGGCCTCAGGCCCCGCACATGTGTTATGCTTCCGCATGTACCTTTTTCGCCATTATATGCATCGATATGACTTAAGTTTTGGCCAAGCTGGGTTGCCTGGCTCTTGTATTTATGCCCTACGTTCCCGTTAATTCGGCTAGGGCATAAGGGGAGCACCTCTGCGATTGTTACTGTCGGGTCAGCCGGATGTGTACCTCAGACTGGGTGAAGCCGAAATCTAGCGTTCTTAAGGGAATATTCGGTCGGTGAACAAAAGATGATTTTTATTTATTATCCATATCTGCCCCCAGATGTTTTTCCTGCGTTTCCTGTCGCAGTCCGGACATGCACTTTAGGGCATGCTTACCCAGGGAAAGGAACCCTTAACGGAACTATTCTCCCTGGAAGATGTTTCTTACTACCCATGTAATATAACATAACTAGTTGGGCACTTGTCTGTTCAAGCACTAATGACCCCTACGCCTGGTCTCCACGCATACCCCGGTTCTTATATAACTGAGCGGGTATTCGGATACACTCCGAACTATCGGGTCCCGAAGTTGAAGCGAAAAGGTCCGCCAAGACAAATGATCTACAATCCGGCTAGAAGGCATTATACATGTCATTTTAATTACATAGTCATGCAGACTGACTAAATTCCTCTTCTATACCATCCAACAGGCGGTCTAGCCTACAATCCTGTTGGGAATACTTTGCGGCTAATTCTAATTGCCCATAAACTAAGCTAACGGGGATCTCTTTTTCATCGGGCCCCACAGGTCCGACCTCGGCCATGTGATTTGGGTCAGCCTTGGTATACCGCGTCTTCACCATGGCCCAGGCTTCTCTGGCACCTTGTCGGCAGGCCGATATCTTCCATAATCGGAAGCGTCGCTGTGCTCCCTTGAGCTTCTCCATAAGCTCTACAACGCCTTCTGGCAGGGAGGCGGATGGCCACAAGGCCTGGGCAACACCTTGCATCACCTATCGAACTTGTTCATGCAGATGTGAGAGCTTGGATAGAAGATCACCCGCAGACCCGGGCATTTCCTCCGCGGGATGACCCGTCAGCATACCTACAGACATAACGATGTTAGTTGGCTTCTTCGCTGAACTCCTTTAAAAGGGTTCGTTCAAGCACTTACTGAAAATGCCGCGCCGAAGCCGCTTATTCTCCTTCTCGGAGTCTGCAAGCTGGGCTCAAACGTATTTTAGTTCCACGCTCAGCTTGATATTGACGTCTTGGAGATTGTTTTTATCTCGCCTAACCTCTGTCAGCACGCGTTTGCCAGCCTCTAGCTGTCGCATGACATGCTGGTCCGCCGGAGTTTCTCTGGATTCATCTGCAACATCTATTGTTAGATCTGCAGTCACGCCGCACACTATATGGTAACCATCATTCTTTAAAGTAAATGTTACCAGCGGGTGACTTTTTCGGTTCCTGCAATGCGGCAACAGCAGCCCGCAGTTGGGTCTTGCATTCCTCTAGCTCCTGTGACAGCCTAGTATTCTTCTCTGTAAGAACCTGCACAATAAAGATGATCCTTAAATCAGTTCTGCTAACTATTTCAAGTCTCAGGGGCTACTGATACATATAAATCATCAAATTTACTTACCCGTAGATCCTCTACATACTGATCCGTGGCTCTGGCTAGACCATCTTGAGCAGCTCGGAGGTACGCCTCTCCAGAATTAAAGGCATCAAATGCCTCTGGTGAGAAACAAGCGTCACGGAGTACGGCCCGGTGGCGCCTATGATTCATGGCGCTTTCCACTTCTGAGTTTGTAGCGGATAATATATCTGCATCCTCTGTAGGGGGATTATCCGGCGCCCGCCCCATATCGGCTTCCGCCTCTATGTCCTGTCATGGCGCCCGACTGGTGGAAGCGTGATTAGTAACATCGCCGGACATATTCCGGCGAGCGTTTTTTCTGTTAAAGAAACACGGGCGTCATTACATTTCGAGGAAGACGACAACCACGGAGCGGGGTTTTTGTTATACCTTTGCGCCGGCGTCTCCGTCCTGACCGCCTTCCTTTTTGGCCTACCCGGCCTCGGTGCCTCTTGTTGGCGAGTTGTTGCGGGTTCGGCAAGGCATCCCGAATGCCTTCCCTATAAAAATGCCATATGTATATGGTGGGTGAAGTGTCTAAAAGGAGATCCTAGTTTTTGGAGTTGGGATTTTTGGTTTTTCTTACGTGCGATGCAGGGAGCAGTCCGGGATAGTCGGCCGTGATGGCCACCATGGCATCATCGCAGCTTAACTGATAGAACTGCCGGTCTATCAGCTCCACGAATATAACCGGATCTTCTTCAAGTCCGGAGTCAAGGGCCCGGTCAGGGTCCTCTGGTTGTGGAGAAGGGATGCTAACCTCCTTTATGGCTTTTCGCAGTTCCTGCCGCAAAGTGGCAAGGTGAATACTTACGACAAAGAATGCGGGAAAAATGGGAATAAGGAGATATAACTTACCCAGCTTGGAGGATTGTACATGGAGAATCCATCCCGTAGCTTGATGCGGGTGAACTCCTCTTCCTCTCCCTTGAACAATTCGGACAGAACTTTCACTAAAGCGGCAGCATTGTCTGGGCCCTTACGCCCGCAGCGGGTGGCATCATCCGCCCTGTTAAAACACCACAAGGGGTGCCCACGATATTGAAGTGGTTGCACTCCCCGCATTATGCAAATCGACATAACTTCGATTACTGTTAATCCTGTTTGAGCCAGTGCTTTAATCTGGTTCATCAGATAGAGGACTTCTCCATTGTCTTCCACCTGGGGGCTCCGTGGGTGCCAACTTTGGCGTTTCTTCATAGGAGCATTGTTGAACTCAGGAAGACCCCGCCGAACAGGGTCTGGAAGGGGAACGTCCTCCATATAAAACCATTCTGAAGGCCAGTCTTCGGACGACTTCTTCGGGGTACCGGACAGGTATCCGGTACCAGCGATGCGCCATATTTCAGCTCCGCCCACTTGATAAAGTGACCCCCTCTGTGTGCGAGGGACGAGGCAAAATAGCCTTTTCCACAGCTCGAAGTGAGCCTCGCAGCCCAGGAACAACTCGCAGAGAGCAACATAGCCGGTGATATGTAGAATGGAGGCAGGGGTGAAATTGTGTAATTGGAGGCCGTAGAACTCCAGGAGCCCACGGAGGAACGGATGAATTGGAAATCCGAGTCCCCATAATAAATAGGGAACAAGCCAGACCCATTCCCCCATAGAGGGATAGGGAAAGCTCTCCGCTTGCTCCCCGCCATTGTAGGTGGCAAGCCCGGCTCGAACGGGCACCATATACGCCGGAGGGAGAAATCCCTTAGTCTGCAGTTCGACTAATCGACTGTGCGGGACTGAACACCTCTCCCAATCACCGAGCTTAGGGCTACGGGGCGGGAGGAGGAGCTGCGGAGGTCGGCCATGCTGGAATGGATCTTTCCGAAACGCGCTCTGATGGATTCTTGCTGGGGGAGGATGGTATGGATTGGATCTAAGGATCCCCATACCTTTAATAGACAATTTATTTATCTGGCTAGGGGGCGAATGTAAAAACGCCCTGGCGCCTCGTATTCATTCGACGCGTGGGAGATAGCCCTTATTGGGCACAGAAGCCAAGAGGTCCAAACATTTATGGGACCGGACACTGCTTTACAAATGTTCGAAAGTTGGAGAAGAACCCGCCTTGCAATGCCGAACACAACACTGCGCGCCGGACTCATCGTCATTGAAGCCTGGTTCGGGGGCTGCTGAGAGAGTCCTGGATTATGGGGTATCCGGACAGCCGGATTATATCCTTTGGCCGGACTGTTGGACTATGAAGATACAAGATTGAAGACTTTGTCTCGTGTCCGGATGGGACTCTACTTGGCGTGGAAGGCAAGCTAAACAATACGGATATGTATATCTCCTCCTTTGTAACCGACCTTGTGTAACCCTAGCCCCCTCTGGTGTCTATATAAACCGGAGGGTTTTAGTCCATAGGACAACATATAATCATACCATTGGCTAGCTTCTAGGGTTTAGCCTTTCCGATCTCGTGGTAGATCAACTCTTGTAATACTCATATCATCAAGAATAAATCAAGTAGGACGTAGGGTTTTACCTCCATCAAGAGGGCCCGAACCTGGGTAAAACATGGTGTCCCCTGCCTCCTGTTACCATCCTCCTTAGACGCACAGTTCGGGACCCCCTACCCGAGATCCGCCGGTTTTGACACCGACACCCATCAAACCAAGCCATCCTTGGAATGCACCCTCCCCGTGAGAGCGTGAGTGTCCACGGCAATGTTATCAATGTTCAACACGGTCAAGTCCCACCCCAGAAGAATACCCCCACGGGTCTCTAACGTCGGCACGTAAGCAAAGCCATCAAAAGATGGCCCCAAACTTTGCATAACTATATATGGGTCAATTACATCAAGCTTCTTCTCTTGTAGACACACAATGTTAACCTTAGCCTCTACCACAAACTCCCTCACCGTGTTCCTCTTGGCAGGGTTATTTAGCCCCGAACGTTCCAACAAAGTACCTTAGGGTTCCAATCCATAGATACTCGTTAGACACCCACCCAACTCCTACGCCCACAAGGTACTCATGCCGCTCCCATCACTACCGAAGACCCGGCGGCCATGTCTCTCACCGGTGGCACCTCCTTCTCAAACAATGTAGCAATGACCCGGATGTGCTGCTCCCTTAATGGCGAGTCGAAGATCTCGGCCAACTCGGCAATGTTATCCTCATCTCCATCCAAATCCTCCGGAACTATGCCAAGCGCCCGCATGAGCACGTTCTCCGCATGTGCCGCCTTACACTATTTGCTCGCCGGAGCCCTCTTGGAGCCCCTGGTCGTGCAACGAGGAGTGAAAGGCTCAGCCTCCGGCCTGACCAACGATTACACCTCCATTAGAAGACGGGGGGCCAACTTGCGCACTAATGCGTTGCAGAACCACTTGATTTTGCCAAAAGCCACCGCCTCCTGAGGTGTCATCCCAGTCGTGCATGCCTGAATCTGATTTTGCATGGCCAAACCATCGTGTCGATCCGCCTCAAACGCCCTGCCTCCTTGAGAGGCTGCCACTTGTCCCAGTTCCAACTCCCGCTCCTCGCTTGCCAGGATTTGGTACGCAATCATTGGCAAGATACGATCCGCAAACATTAACTGAAACCTGCCGAGAATCAGGCGACCGGGCCATCCCAACATGCAGCGCGCCATCCGAGAAGGGACCCGGCAGCTCAATCAGCGCACCAGTCGAGAGCCGCTCCAGCCCCACCGAATCATGCGTACTCGCCTCGTGGCCCACAACCGCCAACCCATGTCCCTCCATGAACTGGTCGGGGCCAGACGCATCACGCGCAATCCCATGCACAGCCATGTCCTGCACCACCACCAGCTTTCGGTCCAGCATCTCAGCATCCGAAGCCAGCTCAGCAATCCGCTCCTGTCGCGCGACCTCGGGATTGACCTCCATGGGTCCCACCAATATCGGGATCGAACTCTTGTCCAATCCACCATTCCCACCTCCGACATCCCTGTCCTGCCCAATGCCCAAAGTGACTGCCTCCTCCTCCCTCTGCATCGTGGCTATTGTCACGACTTGCTGCGTCGCACCATGTGCGACAAGGGACCCACCTGGCTGCCCCACCATCCCCGCGCAGCTGGAGGCCAGAATAGGATTTGAATTTTGAGTCTGTAGCCGTTCCGAGTCTTCCACCTGCCGCTCCACGTCACCTAGCCGGTCAAAAGCTGAGTGACGGGTCGTCTCCCTATCTTGAACAGGCACCCCGGGCCCACGGCTCTCAACCCGAAGTAGCGGGACCATCGAGGGAATCCTCCAATCCCCATCCGCACCAACTCCGACCAACTCGCCGATGAGCTGTCTACCCAAAGGCGCGCCGCCTCCACCGCCCGCAGTGCCACCTCTCTGATCACGAACTCCAAACTACAAACTGAGCCTGCGAGTGGTTGGTCCAGCACCCACGTCCGGTGAAGACTCCGGCAGTCCACTCTGCCCACTATCTGACGAGGCTACCTGGAACCAAGGCTCCTTCCCTTCCGAGAATGTCATCACCGTGTCCAAATGAATGAGAGCTTTATGCTGCAGCGTCTTCTGCTCGAAGAGCTCCCTCTGCTCCGTCGGCTTCGGCACAGGAAGCCACCGGCGAGATGGAATCTGTTCCGGCTCCGCCGTCCATGCCGTGAGCTTGAACGACGACATGTCCGCCCACGACGAGGTCTCTGGCGCCAACGCCTCGATGATGCATGACCTGCCCAGCAGGCTTTCCACCACATCCAACTCCCAAGCGTGGGGTGGGATGCCCTCCAGCTCCAAACCCACCTTGAATTTCATGGCGGCAAATACTGCTTGCGACTGTCTGATCCACTGCCTGAAAGACAGCCGATGCCCCTGGAACTCAAGCACCGGCCGGAGCCCCATCCTGTTCATGTCTTCCCTCCTTGCAAAGACCATGAGGAAGTCCTTCGGCCTGAACCGATGAACCGATACCCTGTCCGGCGGGATGCCCATCCTGGACTGCAATGCGTCCAGCACCCACACCGGCGAAATCTCCTCCCTGTCACCACTCACGTACACCACCATGGCCTGCTGAAGTCTCCCCTCCAGCTCATCCATCGCACGGGTCCTCCTGACCGTGCAAAGCTCACCCGGTCCAATCTCCATATCCGAGTCCAGTTGCAGGCACGGCAGAGCAAGACGAGGCCACGCTAGGACCGTCAGTGCAGGGCGCGATGAAGGAGGGGGCGGGGCGGGGGCGTAGGCAGGCGCCTCGACGGCGCCTCTCCACCCACCGCACGAAGCCCCAATGCCACACCCACCATACCAGACCAACGCGCGACCTTGGTCGCAGCCTCCCGCCGGAGCTCCTCCACCGGGGAAGGGCTGCGCGGCCGCTTGCACTGCGACGCAATGTGCCCCGACAAGCCACACCAGAGGCAGATCACATCGTTGGTGCAGTCCTTTAGGAAATGCCCTTTCGCCAAACAACGGAAGCACTTGTCCCGCATCTCCTGCGAGACCTCCTTGCGAGGCGGCGACTGGCTGCGCATGGCTGGAGCCATCCGGCCCTCCTCATGGCGGCGCAGCCACATGCTCTTCTTGGATGCAGGGGCCTCCTGCCACTGCGAGATCTGAGGCGACGAGCCCACCCCAGCGTCAGCCGTGGCCGGAGCCACCACCGCCACTGACCCCTCAGAGGCAGACGAGAGCCCCAGACCAGAAACCACCGGCCACTCACCATGGAAGGTAGAGGTGACCGACCTCGGACTCTCCGCCATGGCACGGCGGGGACGGGAACAAGCGAAGGGAGGAGGGGGGAAGGAGAGAGCCGACCGCCAGCAACGAGCGGGACCCAAAGGTGGACGCCGCAGCCGGAGAGGCACACGATGGGGAAGTGGACGCCGGCATCGGAGTGACGCACGGCGGGGACACGCTCACGCTCTCGCACGTTAGAATGCCCCCTAGATGTATTCCACGGTGTTATCACCCTCCCGTTATCGCCCCTTCTTTTGAAATCATTTAAGACAGTTTCGCGTCTGGTGCAAAGGGGTAAAGTTACGTGGGTTCTCCTCGTCAAAACCCGGAACACCGGGATTTCTTGGCAATGGGACCTCTTACTCGTACAAGGAAAAGATGATGGTATTTTCTTTTCTGGTTCATTTATTTGCACGTACTAAGCCAATGTAGAGTCGGCATCAAGTAGCTAGTTTGATCTTTGGAACAATAGGTAGGAGTTGGACGTATCAAGCTAGCACCGTTGTGGGTAGGAGGACCAACAAAAAAACAGAAAGGAACGGGATAGGACGAAGAGCAAAGGTGACAGACCGCGTGAACAGAAAGAAATGTACACTCGGCGGCCAAGGAACGCACCGCGAAGTTTCCAAGTGCTGGTCGAGGTACTACGTACTTCGTTTGCGTTTAACTGCATCTCAAAAACAACCAGGCAGAGGTGACCCACCCCACACGGCCCTTACGTATTCGTTCAGTTTCAGGCTTCCAGCTCTTCCTGCTCCGCTCTTGGCGATCACCTCTCCATCTCATCTTCCACAAGCCAGAGCACACACAAGCAGCAAGCGAGAGCCCAGGCACAGGCAGGGGATCGATGAAGCGCATCGTGGGGAGCCCCGGGACATGGAGCGGCATGGCGCTGCGTCTGTCGCAGTGCGTCTTCGCCGCCGCGTCCTCCTCGGCCATGGCCTCCGCCTTCGGCTCCTCCGACTACAGCGCCTACTTGTACTCCCTCCCACTACCACTCCACTAATTCCACTCTCCCGCGATGATGATACTTCTTTCTTCTAATCCTTTCTCGAGTAACAAGTAGCAGCAAGTTGATGATATCATCGAGGCTATGAACTGCACGTGAAGTCTTAAATTTCTTGACCACTCTTCAAAATTCAGCTGCCTGACATCATCTAACCAGTGTATCATGGTCTCCCTTTTTTTCAGCTACCTGGATACCGCGTTGACCCTGCAGTTTCTGTGGAGCATGGGCTTTGCTTGCGTGGACATCTTTGCTCTGAGGAACAAGAAGGATCTTCACACCGCCCCGGAACTCATATTGATCTTTCTTATCGGCGACTGGGTAAGCCCTTTCACTTTGGGTGAAATCGGTCTTCTGAGTCGACCAGTTGTTGGAATCTTGGGCTAGGAGAGATCTAACCCGACGATCACGTCGGCCGCGAATGCGTTGCAGGTCCTGGCGGTTCTCATGTTCTCGGGAGCCTGCGCCGCGGCCAGCGTGACGATCTTCTTCCGGATGGATGTGAGGTTCTGCGCGGAGTACCGGCGGCTGCCCTGCGCCCAGTTCGAGCTTTCGGTCGCCCTCGCGTTCATCGCGTGGTTGCTGCAAGCTCTTCTTTCTCCGGGTTCTGGCTTCTCATCTCCTTCTTCTAGTGATCTCAGTATCTCACTACGCGCTTAGAATCACCGTCGCGTCCTGCTAATCAGTTGCGAGTGCTCGGGACACGCTTCACCACTTGGTAGTTGGTACATAGATTGTCTGTTTGATAGTGCTCATCTTTGTTTTTGGAGCTGGTTATCAGCGCCTTAGTTCTGGTAAAACTATTCTGTTAATGGAACAAAATTCCTATATTTTGACGTGGAATGGATGGAGTAATTATTGTGGCTACGAGGTACAGATAGCCTCCACGGTGCAAGAAGCTAAGCAGGCAGTCCATTATCCCGGCAAGAAGCCAACCTTGTCATCCATCATCGAACAACATCGCACCATGCATACATCACTGACAAGTTTGTCTAAAAAATACATCACTGACAATAATTTTAGACTGTGTATTGTTACTACTGGAGATAAAGTATGTGATAATAGCAGAGAACCAGAGACCAACGTGGACCGTGAGTAGTGCTGAGAGTTACGTCGGCGGTCACTCGGTTGTGGCGGCGGCGGCCTTGTCGAGGGTGTTGGCGATGTCGATGACGAATCGATACCTGACATCGGCCTTGGCAAGGCGCTCCATGGCCGTGTTCACGTACTCCGCGCCGATCACCTCGATGTCTGCCGTCACGCCGTGCTTCGCCGCGAGGTCCAGCATCTCCTGGGTGTCCCTCATGCCGCCGATGCAGCTCCCCGCCAGGGTCTTGTTCCCTGCAAATTCAGCCACACGCACAATATGTGTATCAGTTAAGCACAAAATGCCTGTGGACTGCGAGATCGGAGAGGATGTCTAGGCTTGTGAGATCCGAGAACTTACTGGCAACCAGAGCAAAGGGAGGGACCTCGATAGGCTTCTCCGGGAGGCCGACCATGATCATCTTGCCGTTGGGCTTGAGTAGCCCGAAGAGAGGGGCCATGGGCACGTTTGCAGACACCGTGTTTATGATGCCATCCATGGTGCTCATAGTAGCCTGCAAACACAGCACAAATTAAGCAGACATGGACTCCTGTTTTCTTCTCCACCGGAGAAACAACCATCTAGGGTCTTTGATGATCAGAGTCGGGCACGTCGGCATACCTTCATCTCGTCGGCGTCCTTGCTGACAACGAACGCGTCGGCGCCTAGCCTCTCGAGGGCCTCCTGCTTCTTCCCCGGCGACGAGCTGATCACGGTCACCTTCATCCCGAAGGCCTTGCCGAACTTGACGGCGACGTGGCCCAGCCCGCCCAGTCCAAGCACGCCGAGGTGCATCCCAGGGGCGTTCAGCCCGTGGTACTTCATGGGGCTGTACACGGTGATGCCGGCGCACAGCAGGGGCGCGCCCTTGTCCAGCGGCATGGCGTCTGGAAACCGGACCACGAAGCGCTCGTGCACCACTACCATGCTGGAGTAGCCACCGTGGGTGCGGGTGCCGTCACGGTCGACCGAGTTGTAGGTGAAAATCATGCCCGGGCAGTGATTCTCGAAGCCCTTGTCGCAGCTCTCGCAGGACTGGCATGAGTTCACCATGCACCCGACGCCGACACGGTCGCCTGCCTTGAACTTGGTCACGTTCTTGCCGACCTCAGTGACCTCGCCGGCGATCTCGTGCCCGGGAATCATGGGGTACTTGGCGTTCTTCCAGTCGTTCTTGATGCTGTGCAGGTCAGAGTGGCAGATCCCGCAGTACAGAATCTTTATCATGACATCGTCATCTCCGGTGCTCCTGAAGATGGATTAGGGAAACATGAAGCGTCATGAAAAGAAACGCTATTAGATGCGAGTGTGTAGATCAGGCTAATAGTCTTAGTAGTAAATCATGGGTTCGTCTATCAACTCAATTCAGTGGTCACTTGAGCAATTAGTCTAGCCTGTCAGTCATACATTCAAACGATCAATTTGGTTTTGATGGTTTTTTTTAATGAACAAACTGCTTAATTTTATCATTCAGACAAATAATTTTACTCGTTAGAGTAAATCACATGATTCAGCTAGTAACTCTTCAGGAAAAAAGCGATTTTAGAAAATAATTTGCAAAGCAAATTCTAGGACTTCAAATCCTAAGACCAATCATCAACAAACTTATACAGCTCGTAGCACACTGGCGTGGCTATGATAACGACATAAAACTGCTAGCGCCAACTACGAACTGCACCAATCTTAGATTTCTAACTGCAAAGTACAGCTCCATAATGAGCATGGTTTGACCAGATGTAGGCACCATTTGTTTATATAGTAGTGGATCATATGGGTTCGTCTATCAACTCAACTCAGTGGTCACTCGAACAATTAGTCTAGCCTGTCAGTCATACATCCAAACGACCAATTTTAGTTTTGAGTAAATCACATGATTCAGCCAATAACTCTTCAGGAAAATAGCGATTTTAGAAAATAATTTGCAAAGCAAATTCTAGGACTTCAAATCCTAATTAAGACCAACCATCAACAAACTTATACAGCTCGTAGCACACTGGCGTGGCTATGATAACGACATAAAACTGCTAGCACCATCTACGAATTACACGAATCTTAGATTCCAACTGCAAACTAGACCTCCATAATGGGCATGGTTTGCCAGATGTTAACACCATTAGTTTATATAGATAAACAAATAAAAATAATATATCAAATGATTTCTTGTGACAAACTTGTGGTGGTACCGTTTGCACCAAATCAAACTAAAACAAACTATACAGTAGTACAGTATCCGCTATTCGTGACAGATGTAAGAACATAAATTGTAGTTCATTCTCTAGCAATATCTCCAAATAAGCTGTAATAAAAAAAAGATCAGAGTCGCCACAACCTCCTTGCCGGCCAGTCAAAGCATGCCAATTCCTACGAATCAATGCAGTCACTGAAACAGGTGTGCCGTTGGGTATGCCCACATGAGCGACTCGATTCATGCCACACAAACACGCGCACACACAAGTAATGAGTACTCATGTACTCGTTTTTTTTGTTGTTGCGAGATTCCTGTACTCGCTAACAGTGACAAATAACCGAGAGTGACACATGTATGTGCCTTTTACAACCAAGAGTGGCGTCGCATCAAGATTCCGAAAGGAAAACGACCCGCGGCAATCCCATGGTTGTACTGGACACACGATATTTCGTTGTACTGGACACATAATAATTCGTACAGATTTTATTTCCATGGATATGCTTGGTCGGAGTATGCCACTGATCTTTCACGACACCCCTCTATTTAGGCCCCCTTTGCAAAGGCAGAATTTCACAAACAAACAAAAATCACGGAAAGCAACCCAATAGTCACCATTAACCTACTAGGGAAACAAACTGACATGCCACAGAGACTATTTTGAGAATTTGCATCGGGACAAATGAGAATTACGAGATAAATCACTTGTGCGAGGCCGCGCAAATTCGCTAAAATCGTAGGGAGGTCGCCATCGGAATACTGGGAGGGTCGCTCTAAGACGAAATCTCGCTAATAACTTCCGAGATCAACATCCAATAAACCTTAACCTTCGTGAGCTACACGACAATTTAAGGAGAATAAATTATTCCACGGAACCATGCATCGATCTCACGTACGTACTCTACAGCAAAGGGTTGTCGTGCGGAAAAACAAGCGAACACCAAGCGGATCGGACGGCGCACAGCGTTGCAACAACCGCCGCGTCCGGATCAGAGCCGTCCGAACCCCCGGCCACACATATTCGCGCGACGGCGGCGCAGGCGGACATGGCTAGCCGCCTGACGCCGGGCTAGATGCGCGTGCTAGCGGCACCGGAACCCTACGTACGGGGCGGGGAGGGGCGGGGCGATCGAGAGCGGGCTGCGTGCGTTACCTTCGGGTGATGGCGAGCGGGGAGAGGTGGCCGGAGGCGTCGAGCGCCGCCAGACCCACCGCCTTCTTCGTGTGCTGCTGGCTCTGCTCCGCCGCCGTCGCCGTGGGTGCCATCCTGACGCGAGGTTCCGCCGGAAATCTCTAGAGTAACTCCCCGGAGGTTTTGGTTTCTTTTTTGCCTTTCCTGTGTGTGAGGCGATTAGACGTTCGATGGCAGGCAGGCGACCCGGTGGGGAGGGAGGGGGGGCCTTTTATAGAAGGCCCGTAGGTCTGGACGTGCCCGAGTGGGCCATCGCCGCGCCGATCGGCCTCGGTCGCTCCAGCCCACTCGTGGCTCGTGGGTGCGGCTGGGTCTGGGTGTGAACAGTTTCGGCCGTCCCATCGGCCATCTGTGCGTGCCGACTCGAAGAGAAAAGCATCCCGTCCACCCACACACTTCGTGCGTTTTTTTTGAAGGGGTATCTTGTGCGCTGCTATCTCGCGCGCGCTGGAACGCGCGATTTCCGACAGGCTGCACTTTGCCTTTTTTAGCAAGTCTGGAATGTCATTTAAGGTAAATCGAGGCCCCACCCCAGGCCCCGTCCATTAAAATCAGGGGGGGCGAAGATTAAGAGTTCACGGGAGAGAGAGAGAGAGAGTAGGGAAGGTCGAGCAATGTACACGCGCATGTGGGCTGATGCATCAGCGTTGGTGGGTCCATCTGTTCTTTGGCTTCCGATAGCGTGAGGATACGAGATCGCTCGTTGGAACGCTCGCTCGCGAAGGAGCGTTTCCGGATTTCATCACGCTTCTTCCCTTCTCCAAGGATGAAAACAAAACGAAGATGGAAATCGTTTAAAATAAACCGGCTGATCAACGCGCTCCGTAAGTTGCCTTTAACGCTCGCCACGTGTCTGGTGGGCCCAACGAGCTGCTTATCCTTTCATTCCCTTATCTCTTTCCTGCACGCGTTGAGCGGCACAACACAGCCATGGCAGCGCCATCGGCACCAGTGCCGGCCCGCCACCACTCGCGTTTCTGCTATGCCTGCTCCTACACGTCGTGCTCTTCGCCGCTGCTGCAAACCGCCGTCGCCTCGCGTCGCTGCACCGCTGCTCCACTGCAGCTCCGGCGAAGCAGCCTGCGCCGTCGTCGTCGTGCGCTGCATCGCAACTTCCGCCATGGCCGCCGTGTGCTGCATCGCAGCATCCGCTGTCATCGCCGGCGCTGCAATGAAGCGCGGCCGGGGCTGCAATGGAGCGCCGCCGGGGTCGTTGGAGCTCCGCCGCGGCTGCATTGGAGCTTCGCCGACGGCTCAGTGCAGCGCCGCAGTGGCTCGATGCAACGTCGCTGGCGGCTCTCGGGGGAAGCTTTTGGTGTTGCATTGGAGCGCTCGCCGTCGGCTCCATTGCAGCTCCGTCGGAGTGCTCGCCAGCCGCTAGACGTAGCGTTTTGGTGTTGCTATGGAGCTCTGGTCATGGCGGCTCTCCGGTGCTGCGGCAACATGCGGTGCTGTGAGATCGAAGCACGGGGGCTGGTTGAACGCGACGCGAGAGAGAAGGGTCAGCGACTCGGCGTGCGTTGATGTATCAAGGGTTGGAAAGAATGGATCGCACGGCTGGCGAGCCGACTGATTTCGCTAGGAAATAAGTCAGATGATTTGTAGTAGTCGCCTATGCGTGAGCGAAACCGAGAGTGTTCTTCTGCGGGTGAACAGTAAAATCGAAAGAAAATTCAAAAAATCTGAATTGTTTTCATGGTAACCTTTGAAAAATGTTTTCTAGCTTGAAAATTGTCGTCACGAAGTGACATCTGTGGAAGTCATGGCAAAAAGAAAAAGGAAATTAGTACTCCAAAATGCTTTCAGAAATAGTATTTTTGAAGTATCGATTTTTTTTTGGCACGACTTTTAGGAATGTCCATTCATGATAAATTTTTGCAAGCACATAGAACATTTGTCAAAGGCTACCACAAAAAATTGGAATTTTTAAAATTCTCCCCTAATTTTACTGTTCACCAGAAGCATTTGAGCTCTGGTGCAAATACAGAAATACCCCACGTCCGTGTGAAATCAATTTTTTTCTTCGAAACGGAGTCAAAATATTTGTATCGTCTATTAATTAAGAAAAGAATTGCCTAGTTAATTAACGAAAACCAAACGAAAATTAATACAAACTAATCACGTATGGACTACTCAGAGAGCATGCAAGCCCATAAGCGCACGATCAAGCGGACAACCGTGCCCTATACGCTACGACCACCAACCCCCACTGATGAGGACATGACTACCTTGGATACGACCAAAAATATTGCATACATGTATATTTGTGAGGTGATTTCTAATGCAAACTATGTAATAATTTATTTATGTCATCCAATACAAAAATATTTCACAAATTTTTTTGCCATGTCTAATTGCAGGTGTATGGGACATTTGTACAATCCACGTATGAAGATAAGGGAAAAAGAGAAGTTTAGGTGATGTTCAAAAAGTCCTCTCACGTTACTTTTGGGCCAAGAGAAGATAGAGTCCAAGTCTCTCATGTTCTGAATTCAGATTCAGACTGCACAGACATACCTGACTCAAAACACCAACAGCTTTTTCATACGGACTTCGAATTGGGTGATTTTTTTTGTTGGAAAGTAGATTTCGTGCTCTTTCCAACCCAACTGGATTCACTTTTAAATTCGTCCGAAGCATTGAGATATCAATGAAACAATCTGACGCTGCAGCAAAATCCGAGTCAAACAACAAGTCCAAAGGTGTTGCATCACCTCAGATTGGGCCCATGAGCCTTGTACGACCTAGGGTTAGTTTTAGCCTGCCTTGGGATGTCCTTCCACCTCCTTGGCCGCCACTCCTTGCTTCTATATAAGTAGATCCATCTAGTAGCTTTTTCCTTGGGTTTTGTTTAGATTAAATTTTGCCAGAGCTGCAACTTTGCGTATTTCGTTTGTGTTCAACGACCAGACAAAGGCGTCACAGAACCTCACCTTTGATCAATAAAGGTTTCCTCTTACATTCGCAATATCCAGATTACAATCTTAGTTTCTTGCTTGTTCTTCGTTTGCCTGCAGGAAATAGACCTTCGTGGTCAGGTTGATCGTGCTCCGGCATGGTCAATAACCTCTCGGAGTTGGTTTAGAGATTGCTAAGGCGCGACGTCCTCGCACGTTCGTAGTCGGATCGTCAAAGTCGACTTCCTCCAAAACGATAGCCAACATCTCATCGAAAGACGAGACACCATTGCCTCTATCAAGTGGTATCAATTTTCAGGTTGCTCGGTGAGAATTTCCAGTTTTTCCTATATTAGATTTATTTTTACCTATTGTCCAAGAAAAAGCCACAAAAAAGTTAGATCTATTCATCCTTTGTCCAAGCCAGTCTGAGCCTTTGCAATTTTCTTTTCATTGCTTGCATAGTTGAATTATCAGTTGCATCGTCGTGTCAAGTTGCTGGTCTTAGTGTCTAGTTCGTTTAGAGTTTCGAGTTCTGTTCATATTAGTCACGCCGCCGCTACATTGTTATCCCTTTCGCTGTCCATCACCCATCCATCAATTTCCACGACGTGCTACACACCGTTCATTGTCATAATCATACTTGAGATCGTTCACATCTTCGCTTGATCCAATCTGCATCTTATCTAGTTTGTTTTGGAAAGGGGGAGAGAGAAAAAAAGAGTAAAAAAAGTCAGAGAAAAAAAAGAGAAAGAAAAAATAGTGTGAGGAAAAAAAGAGAAGAAAAAAACAAAATTTGTATCTATCTAGACTCAGTCTCGTAGTTGAATCCGGATTGGAATCTGTTTTGTACACTGTTCAGTAAAACAGGCATAACTTTCTCATACGAAGTCCGTTTTGGCTTCGCAAGTACTTAAATAAAAGCTAGCGACGAGACGCGTCTAAATAGTTGCAGAAGCAAGTTCAATATTTGGCATCTCAAAATCGGCTTCTAAATAGGTCTTTTTGTCCTCTGAAGTTCACGAACACAGCTTATTCTAATTTTTCAGGCCAGTTTTAGAATTTTTTTGACTCCTCGTATCAACTTAGAATTGAGTGATCTTTTTTGCGTTTGAAAGCTTGAGTCAATATCATTCTTGAAAAAAAATCAAAAAATTGGCACAAACTTTTCTAGAGAAAAGTTGGAGACAAAGTTGTTGATATATCCTGCTTGGCTGTTGTTTCACATCATTATCTTTATGGCTATTGTGATCTTCACTTATATTTTGCTGTCCAGAGCTACTTCATATTCTTTATTGATGCTAGTTGTGTTACGGTGTGACCTCATTAGTGTTCTAGGCTCGCGTCTCTAGTTCGGTCTAGCCTAGGACCAGCAGAGTACCGTCGTTGAGCGTTTATTCAACATTGCATCTCTGAATTGATTATTGCTAATCTTTTGCTACCATATATAGCCAGCTCCACATATTTCTACATCGTGTATACGTACGTTCCCCTGGCAATTGCTTTACACAATCTTCGGAGTTATTTGCCACCGCTGGTTGCTTGTCACCACCTGCCGCATGGTAAGAACTTGTAAGATATTGATATTTTGTTTTACTGTGAGCACTTTACAACCACATCCTAATTTCATAGAAACATTATTCTCGAATTTTGTTTCTTGTTTCTACTAATTATGACAGGTTCTGGAGATAGAAGTTCTTGAACGACGGACACATCTTCACCACCACGAGAGTTGGGACAACACACACAAGCACATGGTCATGTTATCTTTTTACCGTCATTTGAGGGTAGATTTAATCCTGCTATTTATCTAGCTTGGGAGCTTGAAGTAGAACAAGTTTTTAGTCACAATGACTTTTCTGAACTTCAGCGAGTGCGAGCTGTCACTAGAGCATTTACTGGTTTTGCTTTTGTTTGGTGGAGTGTGCATTGTAAGAAAAATATTGATAACCAACCCACAACTTGGAAAGATTTGAAATATGTAATGAGACAACAATTTTTCCCTCAGTACTATCGTCGTGAATTGCTTCGCAAATTTGAACAATTTAAATAAGGCAACAACATTGTTCATGCTTACTATCAAGAGTTCAAATCTTTATGCATCATTGTGACATAGAAGAATCTGAGGATGATACAATGAATAGATTTTTTTGGTGGTTTGAACCATGATATTCAGGCAAGATTTCAGTATATTCCTCGTTGCATTACTGGTATGTATGTTCGTGCTTATACCTTTGAGAGACAGATACAAGAGGATGCATTGGGTGACTACAACTACTACTATTTCAGTTCATGCTCACCGCCGCCGGTTGGTTCCTCCACCGTTGCACCTACTAGAGCAGCCCCACCTTGGATTGTGAGCGCGACATCATCTCAAGAGTATGGTACATTGTCAATGTCCGTACCTACATCAGCTACATCTTTGTGACAAGGTAACAGTAAAGGTATTGATGATATAACTTCACATGAGAATGATGCGTGCCTAGTTAACTTGAATGCATCACGTGTTGAGTTACGTATTGATTTGAGCACACCACCTATTTTAGAGAATATTGTTACTATCATGAATACGTCATGTGATCAAACAACTAAAATACCAACATTTTTGACTGCACCCATTGAATTAACTGTTGATGCAAAAGAACCAATGTTTAATCATTTTAATATGACCTCTAATCTTGGTGATGATTCTGTATCAAATGACTTATTGCATGTTTGCTTATTTAAGCATGTTTTAGCATGTAAATTTGATGCAAGTAAGGTTTATTCACCAATGTTGGGATGGTTTAATGATGAACATTGTCAATCCTTTGATATGAATAAGAGCTTCACTAATATGTGCAAACTGAGTTGCAATATTTTCATGCCTTCTACTTCTTGTGATAATATTTCAGCTTCAGATTTTATGAACTATGAAAATTACTCATGTATACATGTGTCATTTGTGCAAAAACCAAGGGAAGTAAAAATGGATGACATATACATATACAACATGTACACCTTGTCTCTTTTGTTAGCCACATTTCAGATTAAGCAACGCTGAGGACGACTTTGTTTTCAAGAAGGGGGGGATGATGAGGACATGACTACCTTGGATACGACCAAAAATATTGCATACATGTATATTTGTGAGGTGATTTCTAATGCAGACTATGCAATAATTTATTTATGTCATCCAGGATAAAAATACTTCACAAACTTTTGTGCCATGTCTAATTGCGGGTGTATGGGACATTTATACAATCCACATATGAAAATAAGGGAAAAAGAGAAGTTTAGGTGCTGTTCAAAAAGTCCTCTCACGTTACTTTTGGGCCAAGAGAAGATTGTAACACCCTCGATGCGACTATAGCTCCCATGTGTCGAGGCACGACTTAGAGACATAATCGCATTGAAGGCATATGTCGCAAGTTAGGCAATCTTCACAACATTCCATGTAATATAAATAATAAAAGGGAGATAACATAGTTGGCTTACACTCGCCACGTCAAACAAGTACATAAATAACATTACATCATCCAAACACTCATGGCCCGACTACGGCGCCAAAATAAAAGAGAACCCAACATGCGACAACGGTCCCGTTCACCCCCAACTGGGCACCACTACTGATCATCGGGAAAGGAGACATAGTAACGTTGAGAGTCTTCGTCGAACTCCCACTTGAGCTCGTACGCGTCTCCTGGAGCGGAATCATCAGGCCCTGCATCTGGTGTAATAGTAATCTGTGAGCCACAGGGACTCAGCAATCTCGCACCCTCGCGATCAAGACTATTTAAGCTTATAGGTAAGGCAAGGTAAAATATGAGTGGAGCTGCAGCAAGCGACTAGCAAGTAAGGTGGCTAACTTATTCGCAAAGGAGAGCGAGAAGAGGAGGCAAAGCGCGAGCGAGAAACTAGAGAGCAACCTGCGCAAACATTACTCCAACACCGTGTCCACTTCCCGGACTCCGTCGAGAAGAGGCCATCACGGTAACACACTCGGTTGATTCATTTTAATTAAGTTAAGGTTCAAGTTATCTACAAACGGACATTAAAAAATTCCCATCTGCCCATAACCGCGGGCACGGCTTTCGAAAGTTCAAATCCCTGCAGGGGAGTCCCAACTTAGCCCATGACAAGCTCTCACGGTCAACGAAGGAATAGACCTTCTCCCAAGACGTTCCGATCAGACTCGGTATCTCGGTAACTCAAGACACTTCGACAGGTTAAAACAAGACCAGCAACACCGCCCGAATGTGCCGACAAATCCCGATAGGAGCTGCACATATCTCTTTCTCAGGGCACACTCAGATGAGACATCCTATGAGTAAAACCAACCATCAAGTTGCCACGAGGTGGCCCAGCAGTCTACTCGGTCGGACCAACACTCAGAGGAGCACTGGCCCGGGGGGGTTTAAAATAAGATGACCCGCGGGCTCCGGAAACCCGAGGGAAAAAGAGGCTAGGTGGCAAAGGGTAAGACCAATGTTGGGCATTGCTAGAAAAGCTTTAATCAAGGCGAAATATCAAGGGGTTCCCATTATAACCCAACCGCATAAGGAACGCAAAATCCGGGAACATAACACCGATATGACGGAAACTAGGGCGGCAAGAGTGGAACAAAACACTAGGCGAGAGGCCGAGCCTTCCACCCTTTACCAAGTATATAGATGCATTAAGATAGCAAGATAATATAATGTTATCCCAACAAGTAAATAAATGTTCCAACAAGGAACGGCCTCCAATCTTCACCTGCAACTAGCAACGCTATAAGAGGGGCTGAGCAAAGCGGTAACATAGCCAATCAACGGTTTGCTAGGACAATGGTGGGTTAGAGGTTTGACATGGCAATTTGGGAGGCTTGCAAGCAAGTGGTAGGCATCGTAGCAATGGCATAGCAAAAGAGCGAGCAAACTAGCATAGCAAAGATAGTAGTGATTTCGAGGGTATGATCATCTTGCCTGCACAGTTGTCAGAGTTGACTAGATCCTCAAAAGCAAACTCAACGGGCTCCTCGTTAGTGAACTCGTCTCCCGGATCTACCCAAACAAGACAAACAAGCAACAAGGATACAATCAACCACGTGCAAACTCAAACAACACAATGCAAAGATGATATGCTATGCGGGATGCGATGCGGGATGCAAAATGCAAGATATGACAGGAAATGCATGAACCTGGCCTCAACTTGGAAAACCAAGTGTGCCACTGTAAAGATGAGATGAAATCGCTTGAAAACGATATAAAGAACGCCGGAATCGGAGTTACGGTTTGGAAATGGCAAGCGATTCAAAAATGACACCGGTCTGCGATTTACAGCAAGTAGGCATCTAAATGCAACGAAATGAACATGCTACAGCACCCAAACATGACAACAAAATACATGGCAGGGATGCACACAAGATGCTTAACAAAAGTCTAGCACTGAGCTACGGCCAAATCATCCATTAACAGGTTCAAACAAGCATGGCAAAAATGCAAATGGCAAACAGATCTCAGACTTAGTGAAATCAACACTTGTCTGGAATTTCAGATCAGGTGGCCCTCTTCGGAGCAACAAAACTACATGCTACAGGACCTGAACATGGCAAAGTAAAGCATGGCATGGAGCTACTCAAAAAGCTTAACAAAAGTCCCTTAGTGACCTTGAGCCAAAAGGGATCATAAAATACAATGGCAAGCACGTGAACATAGCAAAAACATAATCAGTTTTCAGACTTAGTGAAAACTGACACAAGCTGAAATATAACTCAAGTAGGCATGTTTACGAGCTCGATGCACTCGCTACGGTGCAAGTCATGGCAAGAAAAGCATACACCCATCAAGAAGGCACAAAATGAAAGCTACATATGGCAAGAACAATGGCATAGCATGCACGGATCAACTACAACATCACCGGCAAAATTGCAAACAAGTTGACAATCTGCCCAGATTCATAAAGTAGCAAAAGTAGAGCTCGATTGACTCAAGCTAGGGTGCTCCATAATTGCAAATAAAGACATGGATGGATAGAGCACTACAATATTAACAAAACATCCTTACTGATCATCCTCAAAAGAGGCACGGATCACTAGTAAACAACATGAACATATGGCATCGTGAGATAAACAATCCCAGGACTTAGTGAAATTACTAAGTCCCTGAAAACAGAATTAGCAAGTGCACCACTTTGCAAGCTTGCACAAGTCACCACACACATCCTAAAAATACATGGGTTGCACCTCTGGAAAGATGACAAAACCCTTAACAAAACACATGTAGAACTCACGGGCATAGCATGCACACATTAATCATGGCAAAAATGACAAATGTCTAAGATGAAGTACAAGATCTGGCAATTAACTCAAGTAGCCCTCTTCTAACAGCATTTCGGGCATCAAAATGAACTCTAATGAAAATGATGCAATGGAATGAAATGATGTACTCTCTGAGGTGAACATTTTGATATGCTATATGCATGAATCGGAGCTACGGATGCAAAGTTACGGGGCCTCGAACAGGAGCATATGGATCAAGAATTTCGGGACTTAGGCGAAATTTACCCCGCGCGATCTAGGGTTTACTGTTCACCGCGTGATGCACTGTTCACCGGCGGCGGATCTCGTGCTCGTCAGCGACGCGGGACTTGCCGGAGGGAGGGGGGTCGCCGGGGACTTGGGCGCCGACGACCGAGGCGACGAGGGGCGGCGATGTGCGGCGGCCGGGGCGGCGTTGCCGGCAGGTGGCGGCGGCCCCGGCGACGGCTGCGGAGGCGCGGGGAGCCGCGTGGCTGGCCGGCGGCGAACTCCGGCCGACGAGGCGGCGGGGATGGCCCCTGGCGACGGAGGCGAGGAAGGGGATGAGGCGGCGCGCGGCGCGGGCGGGCGCCTCAGGCCCGGCTCGGCGGCGGGGAGGGCCGTGCGTGGGCCTCGCGGGCCCTGGCGCGGTCGGCGGCGAAGCGGTCCCGCCCCGGGACAGGTGGCGCGTCTGGTTGGGCGCGGTGGCGGCGGACGTTGTCCGGCTCGCCCGGACACGTCCGGAGCGGCGGATCTGGGATTTTTAGGGTTAGGGGGGAGAGGATCCGCGAATTTGGAATGGGGGTGTATATATAGGCATAGGGGAGCTAGGAGAGTCCAAATGAGGTGCGGTTTTCGGCCACGCGATCGTGATCGAACGCTCTAGACATGGAGCAGAGTTAGGTGGGTTTTGGGCCAAATTGGAGGGGTGTTGGGCTGCAACACACACGAGGCCTTTTCGGTCCCTCGGTTAACCGTTGGAGTATCAAACGAAGTCCAAATGATACGAAACTTGACAGGCGGTCTACCGGTAGTAAACCAAGGCCGCTTGGCAAGTCTCGGTCCAATCCGGAAATGTTTAATCCCCACACACGAAAGAAAGCTAGAAATGACCACCGGAGAGAACGAAGCGCCGGAATGCAAAACAGGACAACGGGGAAAATGCTCGAATGCATGAGACGAACACGTATGCAAATGCAATGCACATGATGACATGATATGAGATGCATGACAATGATAACACACGGAGACAAAAACCCGAACCCGAGGAAATAAATTAACTTAACGCCGGAAACGGCAAGAGTTGGAGTACAAATAGGGAAAGTTACATCCGGGGTGTTACAACACTCCACCACTACGAAAGGATCTCGTCCCGAGATCTAGGACTGAAAGAACGTCGGGTACTCAGAACGGAGGTGATCCTCGCGTTCCCAGGTAGCTTCACGGTCGGAATGGTGTGACCACTTGACTTTGAGAAATTTGATTGACTTGTTGCGAGTCTTGCGTTCAGTCTCTTCAAGAATAGCAACTGGGTGCTCACGATAAGAGAGATCTTCTTGGAGCTCAATGTCCTCGAAGTTGACGGTGCGGTCAGGAGTCTTGAAGCACTTTCGAAGCTGAGAGACATGGAACACGTCATGAACATTTGCAAAGTTTGAAGGAAGCTCGAGTTGATAGGCGAGGTCGCCTCTCTTGCTGACAATCTTGAAAGGTCCCACGTATCTAGGGGCAAGCTTCCCTTTGATACCGAAGCGACGAGTACCTTTCATAGGAGAGATGCGGAGGTAAACATGATCTCCGATCTCGAAAGCCAAATCACGGTGCTTACTATCATAGTAGCTCTTCTGGCGGGATTGGGCTGCTTTGAGGTTATCACGAATGACTTTGCACATTTCTTCTGCTTCTGTGATTAAGTCATTACCCAAAAGCTGACGTTCACCGGTTTCAGACCAGTTGAGAGGGGTACGGCACTTCCTGCCATACAGAATTTCAAAAGGGGCCTTGCCCGAACTTGCTTGAAAACTGTTGTTGTAGGAGAATTCAGCATAAGGAAGACAATCCTCCCACTTCATGCGAAGGAGATCACACAAGCCCTGAGCATATCTTCAAGAATCTGGTTGACACGCTCGACTTGACCGCTAGTTTGAGGATGGAAAGCTGTGCTGAAGCGGATGTTGGTGCCCATGGCCTTCTGAAAAGAATCCCAAAACTTCGAGGTAAAGATGCTGCCACGGTCTGAAGAGATCACTTGAGGAATACCGTGCAGAGAGACAATACTGAGGTATAGAGTTCCGCCAATTGAGCTGCAGTGATTGACTCTTTGATAGGCAGAAAGTGAGCCACTTTGGTGAGTTTGTCGATGACAACGAATATAGCATCATTGCCACGCTTGGACTTTGGAAACCCAGTCACGAAGTCCATTTCAATGTGGTCAAACTTCCATTCTGGAATGGCAAGAGGTTGGAGGAGACCAGCTGGCCTTTGGTGTTCTGCCTTCACTCTTCTGCAGACATCACATTCATTCACGAATTGAGCGATCTCGCGCTTCATTCGAGTCCACCAATAAGCTTGCTTGAGGTCCTGATACATCTTCGTGCTCCCAGGGTGGATGGAGAGGAGAGAATTGTGAGCCTCGTTCATGATCACTTTACGGAGGTCACCTTTGGGCACAACAATACGATCCTCGAAGAAGAGAGTGTCCTTGTCATCAAGGCGGTAGCACTTGTACTTGGACTGACTCTTGGCAATCCCAATCTTCACCTTTTTCACCATAGCATCAAGAAGCTGGGCTTGGCGAATCTGGTCTTCTAAGGTAGGAGAGACTTGAAGGTTGGCGAGGAAACCTTGAGGAACAACTTGCAGATTAAGTTTGCGGAAAGCTTCACAAAGCTCGGGTTGATAAGGCTTGAGAATCAGACTCAAAGCGTCAGCAATCACATTGGCCTTGCCTGGAGTATACTCAATACTCGGATTATACTCTTGAATCATTTCGACCCATCGAGTTTGCCTGAGGTTGAGATTAGGCTGAGTGAAGATGTACTTGAGACTCTTGTGATCAGTGAAAATGTCCACTTTTCTTCCCAATAGAAGATGTCTCCAAGTCAACAGAGCATGCACAACTGCCGCCAACTTGAGATCATGAGTGGGGTAGTTCTTCTCATTAGGCTTCAACTGGCGAGAGGTATAAGCAACAACTTTCTTCTCTTGCATCAACACTGCGCCAAGACCTTGGAGAGAGGCATCACAAAAGACCTCGTATGGTTGGATTCATCAGGCGGAGTCAAAACTGGAGCAGTGATCAACTTCTCTTTCAAAGTGTTGAAAGCAATATCACACTCCGGAGACCAAACGTACTTGACGTGCTTCTGAAGAAGATTTGAGAGAGGCTTCGCGATCTTAGAAAAGTTTTCAACGAATCTTCGACAATAACTTGCGAGACCGAGGAAACTGCGGAGTTGCTTCACGTTCTGAGGAGGTTCCCAATTAGAATTGCAGACACCTTCTCAGGATTCACGGCAATGCCCTTGGCAGAGATGATATGACCAAGATAAAGAACCTCATCGAGCCAAAACTCACACTTGGAGAACTTGGCGTAGAACTGATGTTCTCTGAGCTTATCAAGAACCAAACGCAAGTGCTTGGCATGATCTTCCTTGTTCTTGGAGAAAACTAGAATGTCGTCGAGATAGACCAAAACGAAGTCATTGGTGTAGGCGTTGAAGATGAAGTTCATCATGCGAGAGAACGTCGGAGGAGCGTTGGCGAGGCCAAAAGACATGACAGTGTATTCATAAGAATCAAAGCTTGTTCTGAATGCTGTCTTGGGAATATCTTCTTCACGAATGCGAATCTGGTGATAACCCATACGGAGATCAAGCTTGGAGAATACTTGGACACCTTTGAGTTGTTCGAACAGCTCATTGATGTTGGGAAGTGGGTATTTGTTCTTGATGGTCTTCTTGTTCACTGGACGGTAATCAACACAAAGTCGGTCCGTTCCATCCTTCTTCTTCACAAAAAGAACACCACAACCCCACGGAGAAGAACTAGGCCGGATGAGACCCATTTTCTCTTGCATATCGAGTTGCTTCTTCAGCTCCTTCAACTCTTCAGGTCCGAGCTTGTAAGGACGTTTGCACACAGGTTCCGTGCCAGGCTCAAGATCAATAACGAATTCAACTGGCTGGTGCGGAGCCATTCCTGGAAGCTCTTCTGGAAAGACGTCTTGATATTCGCAAACGACTGGAATTTGAGAGATGGCATCCAATTCACCCTTCTCATTGAGAGAAAACAGACGGATAGTATCCTCACGAGCGGCAAAGACAATTACATCCTCAGACGAATGAGTCAATTGAATCTGCCTGGCTGCACAATCAAGTTGAGCCTTGTGCTTAGAAAGCCAATCCATTCCGAGAATAAGATCAATATCCGAGTTACCAAGAACCACCGAAGAAGAAAGAAACTTGTAATCACCCAATGTGATAGAGATATCGGGAGCAACCAAACTAGAAGTCAAAAACTTGCCGGGAGAAACAACTTGCATGACTTTGGGCATAATTTCGGTATCAACATTGTGCTTCGATGCAAAAGGGCATGACAAAAAAGAATGCGATGCACCAGTGTCAAAAAGAACTTTTGCGGGAACATCGTTAACAGGAAGGTTACCCATGATCACATCTGACGAGTCCTCTGCCTGAGTTGCATTCATCAAATTGACCTTGGCATGCTTGGGGTTATGCTTGACCACAGCTGTACTTGCCAATCTGACAGGAGGAGGAGGAGGAAGACGCCTCTGGTTGAGACACTTGTTGGCATAGTGACCCTTCTGTTGGCACTTGTTGCACGTGACCTCTGAAAGCGGACGGTGATACGGAGCACTCGATCTTGGAGCTTGAGATGAAGTCTTGTTCTGAAAGCCCGGGTTGGGTGGGTGGGAAGAACCACTGCCACCTTTACTCTTCTGCTGATACGGCTGACGGAACGGAGGAGGAGGAAGCCAAAACTTCTGCTGCTTGGCCACTTGAGTAGAGGAAGAAGGAGTAACATCTCTGACTCGCTTCTTGGAAGCATCACACCTCAACTGAGCAGCCTCTTACTTCAGTGCCATGTTGTAGAACTCATCGTACCTCAAGGGCTCAAAGAGGACAAGAGTGAGCTGAATTTCTTCTCTGAGACCACCCCTGAACTGATATATCATGCTCTTCTCATCAGGGACATCCTGCTTGGCAAAGCGGGCGAGCTTCTGGAACAACTTGTTGTAGTCATAGACAGACAAAGAGCCTTGCTTCAGATTGCGGAATTCCTCACGCTTGCTTTCAACCACGCTCTGCGGAATATGATGAGCTCGGAAATCTCGACGGAAATCATCCCAAGTGATAACACGTCCACCTCTGGAATCCTTGTACTGCTGGAACCATTCTGCAGCTTGATCTTTGAGTTGGAAGGAAGTGAACTTGACAAAGTCCTCAGGCCTGACGTTACTGCACTCGAAATGCTTACACAGATCCACAAGCCAATCGTCAGCATCTGTTGCCTCAACACAATTGCTGAAAGTCTTTGGCCCGTTAGTAAGGAACTGGTTGAGTGTAGCAAAGTGATTCTGATTGCTGCCTTGATTCCCTTGAAAGAATTTGCATGATCAACTGTGTGTTGCATTGGTTGCGGCCATCACAGCTTGCCATGCCTCCGGAGGAGGTGGAGGTGGTGGCGGATCTTGATTCTGATTCTGATTGGTGCTCTTAGCGGGAGCCATCCTGAAGAGGTTGACCACGTTAGCACATTGACAGATAAAATGAAGCTGAATCCAACGGAATGAAAATTGCAACATAAAGTCTTCACATCCGAACAAAATGAACGAATGCATTCCTCTTGAAATGGTCACATATCCATAAATTGAGAAGCCACTTAGAATTTAGGTAGAGAAATAAATCAACAAGGTACGATCAAGAACGAATAATCGGTAAGAAATCCCAATCTCAAACCAATATCCGTGGAAGAAGAACTAGAGCTACGAATTCCCACCTATGAAACTCCCGAACCTTTCCGGTTATGCAATCAGGTGTTGGGGATACAGGGGAAGCATAATATCTCACCCAAATCTAGCAAATCCTACATCCAGCTGTATCCATCCTTCAACACATAACCGAGAAAAACTTCGGAAACCATCTACCTCAACCTTCGAAAAGCATCCGTTATACAAGTTATGGCATACTCCCGAACTCCCGCCCCAGTACTGGGTGGCGTCGAGGTTATCTCACCAACGAACTGCATAAAAGAGATTTTCGATGTCGGCGTACTAAACTCAGGTATTCCAGAACTGCAACGATAAAATTATGATGACAACACCTCAGAGCTCAACTCCCCGGGACACTTCCACAAAACCCTTGACAGGAGGCACCAAGACAATGTTCTCATCATAAAACCATCGGAACGATTCCAAGATACCCGCGTGATCCTAAATTTTAGTGAAATTTGAGAAGAGAAGAGTCAAAACTCTACGTCAGGATTGCCTTATCAGAGCGATGAGGAGACTGGGAAGTAAAAAGAATTCCTAAACTCTCCGATATATAATTCCTAAATGACTCAATATTTTTCTAGACACAACTCGACCGCTAATAACGATCAAGCAATGGGGCTCCTAAGGTCGGGGAAGGCTCTGATTACCAACTTGTAACGCCCTCGATGCGACTATATCTCCCACGTGTCGAGGCACGACTTAGGGGCATAACCGCATTGAAGCAATGTCGCAAGTTAGGCAATCATCACAACATCCCATGTAATATAGATAATAAAGGGGAGATACATAGTTGGCTTACACTCGCCACGTCAATTAAGTTAATATAAATAGCATTACAACATTCAAACACTCATGGCCCTACTACGGCGCCAAAATAAAAGATAACCCAACATGCGACACGGTCCCGATCACCCCAACTGGGCACCACTACTGATCAACAGGGAAAGACACGTAGTATCATTGAGAGTCCTCGTCGAACTCCCACTTGAGCTCAAGCGCGTCACCTGGAGCGGAATCATCAGGCCCTGCATCTGGTTTGGAAGTAATCTGTGAGCCATAGGGACTCAAGCAATCTCGCACCCTCGCGATCAAGACTATTTAAGCTTAATAGGTAAGGCAAGGTACATATGTGTGGAGCTACAGCAAGCGACTAGCATATATGGTGGCTATCCTGTTCGCAAAAGAGAGCGAGAAGAGGAGGCAAAGCGCGAGCGAGAAACTAGAGGACAACCTGCGCAAACATTACTCCAACACCGTGTCCACCTCCCGGACTCCGCCGAGAAGAGGCCATCACGGTAACTCACACAGTTGATTCAATTTAAATAACTTAAGGTTCAAGTTATCTACAACCGGACATTAACAAATTCCCATCTGCCCATAACCGCGGGCACGGCTTTCAAAAGTTCAAATCCCTGCAGGGGAGTCCCAACTTAGCCCATGACAAGCTCTCACGGTCAACGAAGGAATAGACCTCCTCCCGAGACGTTCCGATCAGACTCGGTGCCTCGGTTCTACAAGACACTTCGACAGGTTAAAACAAATCCAGCAACACCGCCCGAATGTGCCGACAAATCCCGATAGGAGCTGCACATATCTCGTTCTCAGGGCACACTCAGATTGTCCAAACTTCCGGTAGGCCAGCCCAGAGTTGCCCCTGGTAGCCACCGGCGGCTGACGAGGTGGACCAACACTCAGAGGAGCACTGGCCCGGGGGGGGGGGGTTAAGATAACATGACCCTCGGGCTCCGGAAACCCAAGGGAAAAAGAGGCTAGGTGGCAAATGGTAAAACCAAGGTTGGGCATTGCTGAAAAAGCTTTAATCAAGGCGAACTATCAAGGGGTTCCCATTATCACCCAACCGCGTAAGGAACGCAAAATCCGGGAACATAACACCGATATGACGGAAACTAGGGTGGCAAGAGTGGAACAAAACACTAGGCGAGAGGCCGAGCCTTCCAGCCTTTACCAAGTATATAGATGCATTAAGATAACAAGATAATATAATGTTCCAACAAGGAACAGTCTCCAATCTTCACCTGCAACTAGCAACGCTATAAGAGGGGCTGAGCAAAGTGGTAACATAGCCAATCAACGGTTTGCTAGGACATGGTGGGTTAGAGGCTGAACATGGCAATTTGGGAGGCATGAAAGCAAGTGGTAGGCATCGTAGCATTGGCATAGCAAAAGAGCGAGCATCTAGCAAAGCAAAGATAGTAGTGATTTCGAGGGTATGATCATCTTGCTTGCAAAGTTGTCAGAGTTGACTGGATTCTCGAAAGTAAACTCAACGGGCTCCTCGTTAGGGAACTCGTCTCCCGGATCTACCCAAACAAGACAAACAAGCAACAAGGACACAATCAACCACGTGCAAAGCTCAAACAATATGATGCAAGGATGATATGCTATGCGGGATCCGATGCAGGATGCATATGCAAGATGTGACAAGGAATGCATGAACCTGACCTCAACTTGGAAATCCAAGTGTTCCACTGGAAAGATGAGATGAAATCGCTTGAAAACAATATAAAGAACGCCGGAATCGGAGTTACGGTTTGGAAATGGCAAGCGATTCAAATATGACCACGTTCTGTGATTTACAACAAGTAGCCATCTAAATGCGACAAGATGAACATACTGCAACACCCAAACATGGCAACAAAATACATGGCAGGGATGCATTCAAGATGCTTAACAAAAGTCTAGCAGTGAGCTACGACCAATTCATCAATTAACAGGTTCAAACAAGCATGGCAAAAATGCATTTGACAAACAGATCTCAGACTTAGTGAAATCAACACTTGTCTGGAATTTCAGATCAGATAGCACTCTTTGGAGCAACGAAACTACATGCTACAGGACCTGAACATGGAAAGTAAAGCATGGCATGGAGCTATTCAAAGAGCTTAACAAAAGTCCCTTAGTGACCTTGAGCCAAAAGGGATCAGAAAATACAATTGCAAGTATGTGAACATAGCAAAAGCATAATCAGTTTTCAGACATAGTGAAAACTGGCACATGCTGAAAACAGATATCAAGTAGGCATGTTTACGAGCTCGATGCACTCACTACGGAGTAAGTCATGAAAAGCTAAGCATACATCCATCAAGAATACACAAAATTCAAGCTAGACATGGCAAGAATAATGACATAGCATGCACGGATCAACTACAACATCATCGGCAAAATCGCTAACAAGTAGACAATCTGCCCAGATTCACGAAATGACAAAAGTAGAGCTCGATTGACTCAAGCTAGGGTGCTCCACAATTGCAAACAAAGACATGGATGGATAGAGCACTACAAGATTAACAAAACATCCATACTGATCATCCTCAAAAGAGGCACGGATCACTAGGAAACAACATGAACATATGGCCATATGAGATAAACAGATCAAGGACTTAGTGAAAATGCTAAGTCCCTAAAATCAGCATTACCAAGTGCCTCACTTATGCAAGCTTGTGCTAGTCACCAACCACATCACAAAAATACATGGGTTGCACCTCTGGAAAGATGGAAAAACCCTTAACAAAACATATGTAGAGCTCATGGGCATATCACGCACACAATAATCATGGCAAAAATGACAAATATCTAAATGGAGCAGCAGATCTGACAATTATCTCAAGTAGCACTCTTCTAACAGCATTTCGGGCATCAAGATGAACTCAAATGAAAATGATGCAATGGAATGAAATGATGTGCTCTCTGAGTCGAACATTTTGATATGCTATATGCCCAAAACGGAGCTACGGATGCAAAGTTATAGCACGATGAACAGGAGCAAATAATCTGTAGACTTAGGAGAAAAAAAGGTCAACCCTAGGGCTTGAATTCCAGATCTGAGATCCGGGGCACGTTTCCCAAGGTCCGCCGGAATCACTGTTCACCGGAGGGAGGAAGCTCGCCGGAGGTCGGAGTTGAGGAAGGAGAGGCCGAATCCGGTGGTGGAGCTCGCCGGGGCGGCGCGGGCCGGCGATGGCCGGGGTCGGCGCGGGCGGCGTCCGGTGATGAGCGGCGGCGCGCCGGCGTCGAGGCGGCGGGGCGGAGCAGGTGGCCGGCGCTGAGGCGAAAGGCGGCGAGGAGCGGCCCGGTCGGGCGGAGGAAGAAGCAGCCGGGCGGCGAGGCGGTGGATGGGCCTCGGGGGCCTGGCTCGGGCCTCCCGGGCCGGCGGCGGAGGAAGGCGGCGATGCCCACGTGGCAGGTGCGGATAGGGCACGGGCGGCGGCGGGTCGGGCGGACAATGTCCGTCGGCTGGGGTTTTTGTCCGTCGGCGGCGGACGAAGATGGATCTAGGGTTTGGGAGAGGGGATCCGCGAATTTAGAGGAGGGGGTCTAAATATAGGCATAGGAGGAGCTAGGAGAGTCCAAATGAGGTGCGGTTTTCGGCCACGCGATCGTGATCGAACGCTCTAGATGATGGAGAAGGTATTGGTGGGTTTTGGGCCAACTTGGAGGGGTGTTGGGCTGCAACACACACGTGGCCTTTTTGGTCCCTCGGTTAACCGTTGGAGTATCAAACGAAGTCCAAATGATACGAAACTTGACAGGCGGTCTATCGGTAGTACACCAAGGCCGCTTGGCAAGTCTCGGTCCAATCCGGAAATATTTAATCCCCACACACGAAAGAAAGGTAGAAATGACCACCGGAGGAGAACGAAGCGCCGGAATGCAAAACGGACAACGGGGAAAATGCTCGAATGCATGAGATGAACACGTATGCAAATGCAATGCACATGACGACATGATATGAGATGCATGACAATGATAACAACACACGGAGACAAAAACCCGAACCCGAGAAAATAAAATAACTTAAGGCCGGAAACGGCAAGAGTTGGAGTACATATTGGGAAAGTCATATCCGGGGTGTTACAAGATAGTTCTTCAAATGATCTGGCGGCCTCGTCGGTGGAGGACCGTCGTTCCCAATGAATCTACTAAGTTGAAACTGCCGGAGGGGGGGGGGCTGGACAGTTCATGATATCATGGCTCTTGTGCAGTCGCATTCCCCCATGTTTGTGTTTTTGTGTGAAACAAGACAAAAAGCAAGTAGAATGAAGAGGATTAGAGGTCGTCTGGGACTTCAAGGATTTGAAGGAGTTGATAGTAATGGGCTCAGCGGAGGTCTAGCCTTGTATTGGCATGAGTCATACCAGGTTTCAGTCCTGGGGACTGATGATTGCTTCATTGACATCTCGGTTACACCCCCTGGAGGTGATGAATGGAGATTAACTGCTGTTTATTGTGAGCCTCGAGTAGAGAACAGGCACCTGATGTGGTCTAAGCTACAAATGTTGAAGCAAGTTTCGGACCTGTCGTGGCTAGTTGTTGGTGATTTTAATGAGGCGTTGTGGAGTTTTGGACATATGTCTCTGAACCCCCGGCCTGAATCTCAGATGGCGGCCTTTCGAGATGTGCTCATGGCGTGTGAATTGGTGGACCTGGGCTTCATTGGAGTACCTTACACATATGATAATATGCGAGCAGCGGCCGCTAATGTACATGTGCGCCTGGATTGTGCAGTTGCTACCAATGACTGGAGGAACTTTTTTGCATTCTCTTTGGTACATCACCTTGCCTCTTCTTGCTCGAATCATGTGCCTCTTCTCTTGAAACTTTCTGCAGAACAGTTGAATTCAAGATCAAAGGCAAGGAGATATGAGATTTTTTGGGAACGGGATGCAGGGCTCCCGAACTTTATAAGGAATACATGGGATGCCTTTGGCACTATGGAAAACCTGGGTAAAGTAGGCACTAAGATCTACCATGACAACACTCAAATCATGGAGTAACAGAAGGTTTGGGAATGTCACTGGGGAGATAAACAAGTCACACTCACAACTAGAGGAGCTGATGAGGATGAATGCTGACAGACAGGAGATACGGAGAGTGTTTGACAAACTTAATGAACTGCTATATAAAGAAGAAATGTTATGGCTACAACGCTCGCGGATAATGTGGCTCAAGGAAGGAGATAAGAACACAAATTTTTTCCAGAGCAAGTCAATATGGAGAGCAAGGAAAAATAAAATTAGAGAGCTGCATGATAACAATGGTATTGATTTTAAAGATGAAGATATTATGGGTAACTTGGCCACTTCATATTTAAAAATATCTACACAGCGGACCCGACCCTAAATGTGTCTAGAGTTGTGGACTTGTTTCACACAGTAATTACAGATGCAGATAATGAGAAACTTTGTGCAGAATTTTCAGAGAAGGATATTTCAGACGCTCTTTTTCAGATAGGACCATTGAAGGCGCCGGGTCTGGGTGGGTTTCCAGCGAGATTCTTTCAGCGTAATTGGGATGTGTTGAAGGAACATATTGTCAAGGCAGTAAAGGAGTTTTTCAGTTCGGCTGTGATACCGGAAGGGGTGAATGACACCTCTATTGTCTTAATCCCTAAAGTTGCAAATCCCACAAAACTTTCCCAGTTCAGACCCATTAGCTTATATAACATGATTTATAAGGTGGTGTCTAAGTGTCTAGTGAACAGACTAAGGCCTCTGTTGGATGATATTATCTCACCGGAACAAAGTCTCTTTGTTTCTGGAAGAATGATAACAGATAATGCACTAATTGCTTTTGAGTGCATTCATTAT